>NC_056734.1:963807329-963894501 GCF_019279795.1 Protopterus annectens | reverse complement strand
TCCAGCAAATAGCGGGATACCCTGAGGTGCTGGGTGCAATAGACTGCACGCGTATGCGCATCAAAGCACCAGCTGGTGAGCGGGGTAGAGTCTACATTAACCACAAGGGATACCCTTCCATCAACTGCCAGGTCGTGTGTGATGCCCAGGGCATAATAATGAATGTGTGTGCTGGCTGCCCTGGGAGCTACCACGATTCCCACATCTGGCATCTGGCGCAGCTGTACCAATCATTTGCCAGTGGGGACTTCCCACATGGTCACCTAGTGGGGGATGCAGGTTATGCACTTGAGCCGTGGCTGATGACACCCATCAGAAATGCACACACACCTGAACAGGAACGCCATAATGAGGCACACGCACAAACACGTAATGTCATAGAGCATGTGTTTGGGCTGCTCAAATCACGGTTCCGGTGTCTGGACACATCTGGTGGAGCCTTGCAATACACACCAACTACATGTACCCAAATGGTCATGATATGTGCTATGCTACATAATATGATCCTGCGGAAACAGCTGCAGCAGGACCAGCACAGGGCTGGGCCTAACATCCCCCCACCATTGCCAAGGCCACCACAGGCAGAGGGTGACTCGGAGGAGGAACAACCTGACCTTGTCCCAGTAGGCAGAAGGAGGCGTGCCCAGTATGCCCTGGCCTTGGCAAAGAGGCAACTCATAGCACATACACTTGGTCAGTAGGAACACTGGGACTGATACCCGCTCTGACTCACTCATATAGTAACAGGGATGCCTAACATGACACAACCTGCTTCCAAACATGTACAGGGAGTGTAGTATGTGCATCCGACAGAGGCAGCCCTGCAGCACCACCTGAGGTATGAATGCCATGTGTTAAGTAATGTAATACCATGTACCATATGCACACCTGAGGACCCGACTAACATCCACCCTCACCAATCATAAACCACAAAAAACACAAACCTAACTCATAGGTACCACAAGGGATAGTAACCTAGATGTAATGCTACTCAATGCCAGAGTATAAATGCGTGCAGTGTAAGCACACAGTATAGAGAATGTAGATATCAGTGCTGTAATAGAAAACAGGGTCAAAGCCCACATCAGCACCCTGACACTACCAGGTCACACCTCTGTCCTAATAGAAGGAACAGCCCCAGGCCTACTCTGGCAACGTGAGTGTCAAATGAAATATTACTGTCAACCTGGGTGCCCAGGTCCCTGATAACCTCTTCTGTGCTTAGAGGATTGCCACCTAGATGGGAACTAGGGGTAATCCTGTTGTTCCCAAGGGTATGACTACGCATTGTTTAGCGTTTAACGTAAGGCCATGGCTCTGGCACCAGTTATCTGTGTCTATGAGACCCTTCTGAAGGATGTCTGTGTCAGATGGGTTTCCAACTATGGTTCCCAGTTTGCAGTCATCTTCAAACTTTGTCAGCCATAATCCTCCTGTGTTTGCTTGTACTTCTGAAAGTAGATGATGAACAAAAGTGGGCCCAGGACTGAGCCCTGTGGGACACCACTTGTGACAGCTCTGGAGTGTGACATGGCACCAGCAACTTTGACCCTGTGTGTTCTGTCACTTAGCCAGTTTGCAACCCATCCTGTGATGTATGGGTTCACATTTAAGCTGGTGATGTTTTCAATGATACCTGAGTGGGGTATTGTGTCGAAAGCCTTTGCCAGGTCAAGGTAGGCTGTGTGGACTGCCTTGCCCACGTCAATGGCCTGGGTGACTGTCATGAAAAAGTCAACCAAGTTTAAAAGGCATGATCTGCCCTTGACAAAGCCAAACTGGATTGGATCCAACATCTGCAAGTCCTCTATGTCTTCATTTATCATTCCCATTATGATCCTCTCCATAGCTTAGCAGACCAGGCTTGTCAAGCTGATGGGACGGTAGTTTCCGGGGTTGGTGGAGGCACCTCCTTTGTGAAGTGGGTCCACCATTGCCGTATGCCACTCCTTGGGCACATATCCTGAGGTGAGGCTAAGATTAAACAGCTGCCCTAACTGCGGGTGTAATTCCTCATTGAGTTCATGGAGCACACAACTGTGCTGGTCCCATGGATAAAGTGTTTTCCGCCTTGGATAGAGCAGTTCTCACCCCAGCATTGGAGATGCCTGGGGGGCTACAATCCTCTGGTGTAGATACCCCTCCAGTTGGGGGGAGAAATCCGCACTGAACCTGTCAGCCAGTATGTTGGCAATGTCTGTAGGTTCAGTGATATTCACATCATTCCGAACTAATTCTGAGCATATCTGGGAGTTCCCTCCCAGGTGTCAAACATAGGTAAAAAATGCCTCATGATTGTCCCTTGAGTCCTGAGTGGGTTTACTCTCAAAACTTGCCTTGGATGATTGTATGGGGGAACCCAGTGTTTTACTCATAATGAGCAGGGTGTCTTCCCTTCTACGGATGTCGCTCTATCTTGTAGTAGCTCCTTCCTTTTGTTGTAGAGCTTGTTTATGGCTGGGGTCCACCAGACTGGATGCTTGCCTGTGGTACAAAGAGTCTTTGTTTTGTTTGGGATTGCTTGATCCATGCAGTCCTGGAGGTGCTGGTAGAAGGCATTTGTAAGTGATACAGCGGCTTGGGTAATGGTGTCCGCTGGCTTGGGGGCCTTGAAAGAGACCACACCAGTCTTAGAAATGTGAAGTCGGCATTTGAGAAGGTCTTCACTGTTTGTTTTTCTATCTGGGGTGTGGGTGGGATGTGGACTCCCACTGAGATTAGTTCATGATCTGATCTCACCAATGATGGTTATACTGCTGGTGTTGAACAGTGTGACCCCATGTTCATGATGATGAGTTCTAGTATGTTGTCTTCCACTTGTGGGGATGGTGACCAGTTGTTCCATGGCATTTGAGTGTATTAACTCTTGGAACCTTTGGGTTAGAGTGTTGGCTTGATTAGTGATCCCAGTCTATATTTGGATAGTTGGAATCACCCAGTATGATGGTGTTTGGAGATACATTTATCCCCTCCAGTGTTTTCAGGACAGCTGTGTGAGGTACCTGAGTTTGAGAGGGTGGCATGTAACATGCTACAAACTGCAGAGCAGTCTTGCCTACGGTTACTGGCACCTGGATGGTCTCCGATGCATCGTGTGTTGCCACCAACCTTGAGGTGAGGGTGTCCTTGATGAATATGGACACCCACCCTCCTTTCCTGGTGTTGTCCAGATTTTGGTGCCGGAACGCATGATATGAGGTAACACCCGATAGTGCCGGGATGCTGTCAGAAGCCGTGAACCAGGTTTCAGGCACAGCACAGACATCAATGTGCTACATACTGAGAAGGGCGTCGAGTGTGTGCAGCTTGAGGTTGAGGCCTCTGGCATTGAGCAGCATTACCCTTAGGGTCTTTCCTTTTCTGTGTTCTAGGGTGGTAGGTGTAGAATCTAATTCTTGCATAAAAAAGGCACAATGGGGGTGGCAAGAGCATCAGCCGAAATCCGGAAGCCCAGGGGTGACAGGTGCAAGCCGTCCCTTGCAAATCAGTGTGGCCTGTCCAGCATGTCATCCCAGGCAGACAGACATTGGACCCCCTTTGAATGACACCATAGTTTAAGCAAATTATTACAGATGATCATCTTGTCTCTGTTTATGTGGCATCATACTTGGTGAAGGTAGGATACTGCTCAAGGTCAGGGTCATACCTGCCTGGCCTACATAATCAGAGGGATCCTCTGTCTCTTTCCATGTAGTCCAGGGAGGTACATCTCAGGTCATTCACACCAGCATGGATAATGACTGGGTCAGACTTGTACTTGCAGTTGAGTGACATGAGTGCTTGCATTATGTGGTGGATTCCAGTGCCCGATAGGCAGCTTACTGTGACCTCCTCCGTACGCAATCTGGTGAGCGGGACGTCAGTGTGTCTGACTATGGAGTCACCTATGACAAGTGTGTCTGGCATTGTGTTTGGCCTTAAGGGCTGTGACTGTTTGGCACACTGACTCTGTGGTCTATGTGTTGCATGTGCTGTGCCCTGTGGAGGCAGTTGTGTGGGTGTCTGCTGTGGTGGCCGCTGCTGTTTTGGTAGAATTCTGATCAGAGCCTCCGAGTATGTCTTTGTGTGTCTATGTGTATGATTTTAAGTTGTGATAGTGCTATGTGAGACTGGGTTTGTGATGTGTGTGGTTACCTTCACCTTCTCTCTGGTCTTGCTAGTCCTATGTTGAGAGAGCTCAGCCTCCACTTTGGCTATATAGTTGCATCTCTCACATGTATGTGTGTTTTATGGGAGAAGGAGAGGGTTGTCAGTGTACATGAGGCAATTGTAACATTGCCTCAATATTCCCAGGTTCACCAGCTGAGCAGGAGAGGACACTAGCAACTGATCCCTAGACATGCTAGAAGGAATAGACAAAACAATGTTGGAATACAGTGAGATATCTAGCCCCCCAAACCACATCATAGTGCTTGACTGACAATACCTACACATACACCATAGTTTCATAGTGTCATAGTTTACTAGTAGGCTATCCGCCCTAGTGCATGTATATGCCTAACCATAGTGATGTGGCTATTGCCACCCCTTATAGTGGTAATAAGTGTACAGAATAGATTCCGAATATTGTGCCTCTGACTTAGTAGTGACACATTATGACCCCCTTATGTAACTGAATAACATGACTGTGCCTCTGTCTCATATGCAGTTGTCCAGATGTCCCTTGAAGAGAGTCAGTGAGGGACACTGTCTAACATGAACTGGGATACTCTGCTAGAGTGTGAGATGCCTCTGAGTTATGACTCTGTCCCTCCAGCATGTCCTATACATGTATGTGCTGAGGTTCAAATCTTCAGCTCTCATGGTTCTGGTGGATTTGGATTGCTTGCAGTGGAGCATGTCCACCAAATCCTGATTGGACATGGTCTTGTATGTCAGGAATAGGTCACCTGTAAGTATGCAGTATGACACTGAATAAAGCTGGGTTTCCTCTATTCTGGAAGCATATGACATGTGTTGTAGACCCCTGATCTTCATGGTAAGGTACTTTTGGGGTCTCTCCAGCTGTTGCAAGTGCTGGGTGAGGTACATACCAAATGGGGCTTTGTATTCAATCATGGGCCTGATAAGGGAGAAGTATAGTGGTACAATGACCTCCTATGATCTGGATGGAAAACCCTCCATGATAAGGTGGCCAAGATAGATAGTCTTTCTAACCACTTTGGCAACATGGGTGTCAAACGAGATGTCACTATCTACGTGTCCCCAGATGTCTGATTTGTTTTCTGTGCTCAGTGGGTTGCTGTCTATGTATTGATCTGTGGGTACTTTGTTCCTCCCAAAGGGGATGACTACACATCAGTTGCATTCAGTTTCAGGCCATGAGTCTGGCACCAGCTATCCGCCTTTGTGATGGCATTCTGTAGGATGTGTGTGCCGGCTGATGTATTCACTATGGTGCCTAGGTTGCAGTCATCTGCAAACTTTGTCAGCCACAACCCTCCTATGTTTGCTTTCACATCTGAAAAGTAAATACCAGTTAAGAGGGTCCCAGGACACATCCTTGTGGGACACCACCTGTGACTGGCTTTGAATCCGACAAGGCACCTGCAGTGTTGACTTTATGGGTTCTGTTTCCTAGCCATTTTGCAACCTATCCTGTGACATATGGTGTTATATGTCAGCTGTTGAGCTTGTCTATGATGCCTGAGTGGGGTATTGTGTCACAGGCCTTAGCCAAGTGCAGGTAGGCTGTGTGGACTGTGTAGCCCTCATCAATGGCCCTACTGACAGTTTCATAGTAGTCAACTAGGTGCAAAGGCAGGATCTGCCCTGTACAAAGCTGAACTGGGTGGGATCAAGGGTCTGTAGGTCAGCAATGTCTCTGTGTAAGAGCTCCATAATGACTCTTCCCATAGCTTTGCAGACAAGGCTGGGTAAGCTTGTGTGGTGGTAGTTGCCATGGTCTGTGGAGGCATCTCCTTTGTGGAGTGGGACCACTGTTGCCGTACGCCAGTGTTCAGGTACATATCCTGTAGCAAGGCTAAGGTTAAATAGCATTTGTATATACGGGTCCAGCTCCTTCTGGAGTTCACATAGCATACAACCGGGGATACCATCAGGTCCCATTGATGCTGTGTACTTGTCTTTGCTGAGTGCAGCTCTCACATGGACATCCAAGATGACATTGAGGTTACATACAGCTGTGATAACTATCTTCTTTTGGGGGTTAGGGAGGCGGTAAATCGCACTGAAGCTGTCCGGAATGTTGCCAATATCTGTCAGGTCACTGGAATATATGTTGTTGTGTACCAACTCTGAGCATATCTGAGGGTTCCCAACCAGGTGTCTGACATAACTGAAGAAAGCAGTGTGGTTACCTTCATTGTCTTTGGTGATTTATGTCCCCAAGTTGACCTTGCATGTCTTTATGAGATAATGTAGCTTTCTACTAGTGCTAATCACAGCTGTCTTCCCTTTTGGAGATGTAGCTCTGTCTTGCATTAGTATCCCTCATCTGTTATACAGTTTGTTTATGGCTGGGGTCCACCAGACAGGCCACTTTCCCTTTGTGGAGAGGGTCCTGTTTTATTTGTGATTGCATGGTCCATGCTTTCTGACATCTAGCTAAGGGAGGTCATTGTGGTTCTGCAGTTATCTTTCATCAGCATTAGAAATGACCACAACAGCCCCTGTGGGTGTACCTCATGCAGACACATCCAGCACCTGTAAAGTCCACAACAGTACCTCACCAGGAGTATGAAAGAGCTGGAACACATGTAATGTGTCGCCTGATTAAACAGAGTGCAGCTCCACACACTGCCATGCTGTCCACCCAGACGCAAGCTGTGCCTGATGTAGAAAGCCATGTCCAAGCTGGAATCAATGCACATGCTGCACCTTGTACAATCTGAATGGCAGGGAGCTATGCACATGAGGGACCTGAACCCCAGCACTGACATACATAGGACAGGCTGTACTGCATTATCCATAACACAGAAGCCACCCCCACATGAGTAAACTACCAATACAGGTTATCCGTAGAGTCACTCGCTGATTCCCTCAACAGGAATCCTAATGAGTGGATGGGAGATGGTAGGTTTACCCTGGGTATCAATGTTATGTCACAGGTAGACAGAGGCACAGTATACTAAACAAGACATATGTCATGGCAAACTACACTTACAATGTGTTGACGGACAAACACACTCTCCGACTAGCATTAGAAATGGCCTAGGGCACATCGGTAGTGTTTGCCAATGTACACCCATGTTGTGGAATACACTACTGATGTTGGATGAGGCTGTTGTAAGTAGTTCACATCTGAACATAATGCAACATGGTCAGATAGGTTCATAGGTACATAGGTTTATACTAGGCTATCTTCCCTAAGGTAGGTATAAGCCTAGCCTAGAGTTTGTTGGCGTACACCACCCCTTATTTGGAAACAGTACTGTGCCCATTATTTTGTCATGCCTCTCTCCAGCAGTGACACAGTGACGATCCCCGGGTTAAACGTATGACCTCCCATCCACAGGTCAAGATACCTCTTGAACACAGCCAGCAAGGTGCTCTGCCTCACATGGACTGGGATTGTATTCCACAGGATAGGGAGTCTCCGAGTGATAACTCCATCACTCCAACATGTCCAATGTACATCCATGCTAAGGTGTAAGTCACTTGCACTACTGGTTCAGGTGGATCTGCCGATTCTGAGGTGGAGCATGTCCATTAATCCCTGTTTGGACATGGCCTTGCATGTCAGGCACATGTCACCTCTAAGCAGACGGTATGTGACTGAATAGAGCGGGAGTGTCTTCAATCTGGCAGCATATGACAGATGTTGGGGTTCCTTTATCCTTTAGGTGGGGGACATTCAGGGTGTCTCCAATTGCTGCAGATGTTGGGTGAGATACAGCCAGAATAGGGCATTCTACTCGATCACCGATCTGATAAGTGAAGAGTACAGGGGAACAATGACCCACTAGATCTGGATGTGAATCCCATCCTGATCAGGTGGGCAATGTAGAAGGTCTTTCTAGCCACTTTAGCAACGTGAGTGTCAGAAGAACGGTGACTGTCAACCTGGGTCCCCAGGTCCATGATAACCTCCTCTGTGCTTAGAGGATTGCCACCTATATGGTAGCTTGGGGTTACCTTGCTTTTCCTGAAGGGTATGTCTACACATGTTGTGCACTTTGACTTCAGGCCATGGCTCTGGCACCAGCTATCAGTTACCGTGAGTCCCTTCTGAAGGATATCCGTGTCTGATGCACTGTCCACTATGGCACCCAGTGTGCAGTCATCTGCAAACATTGTCAGCCAAAGTCCTCCCATGTTGGCCTGTACTTCTGGGAAGTACATGACAAACAATAGGGACCAAGGACTGAGCCCTGTGTGACACCACCTGTGACCAGCCTGGAGTCTAACATAGTGCCAGCAACTCTAACCCTGTGGGTCCCATCCTTAAGCCAGTTTGCAACCCATCTTGTGACATATGGGTTTACATTTCAGTTGTTAGGGTTTTCCACAATACCTGAGTGGGGTATTGTGTTGAAAGTGTTTGCAAGGCCGAGGTAGGCTGTATGGACTGCCTTTCCCTCAACAATGGCCTAAGTGACCATTTTGAAGATGTCAACCGAGTACAAAAGGCATGATCTGCCCTTGACCAAGCCAAACTGGGACGGGTACAATGTCTGCATGTCCCCTATATCTTTGTTTATGAGCTCAATTATGATCCTCTCCATAGCTTTGCAGACTAGACTTGTTAAGCTTATGGGGCAGTAATTACCAGGGTCCGTAGAGGCACCGCCTTTGTGCAGATGTGCACAACTGGACCCTAACCAGGCTGTTGTGCACACTATGGAAATGTAAAGCAGTGATAGGACTAAAGCCCAGGATACTGACCACCACAGTGAAAGTACTGAACCACTACACTATACAGTACTACAGTGTTAGGTCAGTATGAACGGATGTTGACAATTGTGTGCAAAGTATCCCATGCAAAACCTGCAGGCACAGTATACTCCCTGTTGTGTTCACACAAAAAGCATTTGGACAGTAACTACACAACATGGCACAGAACACACAACCATAAACTGGAGGTATTTGTTGAAGGTCACACTCATCCACAAATGTGATGGGCTGCAGAGTTCAACATATGGAAAGCCCACACTGGGCATGCTCACACACTTAGATAAATGAGACATCTTTCACACAACATGCCATGGGAAGGCTGAACTGGGCATGCTCACACACTTGGTCCAAATGTTACTCCTAGCAACTGTGAAAACACACCAGAGGATGCTCATTCCCCTTTCTAGACACTGATCATGTAAGCACCCTATAAGTATATCAGGAGAAAAAGAATCTCCCAGTAATCTGAATAGCGTGCTCTGCTAATGCGTCCGTCTGTAGTGTCATAACATAGTTAGGTAGGGGTTTGAATCCAGCAAGTGGCAAGTGTGTGTGAAGGGGGGTAAGTGTGTGTGTAAGTTTGTATGAAAGGAACATCCCTTTTGGCAACTGGGAAAACACACCACAGGATGCTCATTCCACTTTCTAAACTCTGATGATGTCAGCACCCTATAAGTATATCAGGGGAAAGGAAATGTCCCAGTAATGCGAATAGCGCGCTGTGCTAATGCGTCCGTCTCTAGTGTCATAACATAGTTAGGTAGGGGTTTGAATCCAGCAAGTGTGTGTGAAGGGGGGTAAGTGTGTATGAAAGGAACATCCCTTTTGGCAACTGGGAAAACACACCACAGGATGCTCTTTCCACTTTCTAAACTCTGATGATGTCAGCACCCTATAAGTATATCAGGGGGAAGGAAATCTCCCAGTAATGCGAATAGCACGCTGTGCTAATGCGCCCGTCTCTAGTATCATAATATAGTTAGGGGTTTGAATCCAGCAAGTGGCAAGTGTGTGTGAAGGGGGGTAAGTGTGTATGAAAGGAACATCCCTTTTGGCAACTGGGAAAACACACCACAGGATGCTCTTTCCACTTTCTAAACTCTGATGATGTCAGCACCCTATAAGTATATCAGGGGGAAGGAAATCTCCCAGTAATGCGAATAGCACGCTGTGCTAATGCGCCCGTCTTTAGTATCATAACATAGTTAGATAGGGGTTTGAATCCAGCAAGTGTGTGTGAAGGGGGGTAAGTGTGTATGAAAGGAACATCCCTTTTGGCAACTGGGAAAACACACCACAGGATGCTCATTCCACTTTCTAAACTCTGATGATGTCAGCACCCTATAAGTATATCAGGGGGAAGGAAATCTCCCAGTAATGCGAATAGCGTGCTGTGCTAATGCATCCGTCTCTAGTGTCATAACAAAGGAAGGGGTTTGAATCCAGCAAGTGGTGAGTGTGTGTGAAGGGGGGTAAGTGTGTATGAAAGGAACATCCCTTTTGACAACTGGGAAAACACACCACAGGATGCTCATTCCACTTTCTAAACTCTGATGATGTCAGCACCCTATAAGTATATCAGGGGAAAGGAAATCTCCCAGTAATGCGAATAGCGTGTTGTGCTAATGCGTCCGTTTCTAATATCATAACATAGTTAGGTAGGGATTTAAATCCAGCAAGTGTGTGTGAAGGGGGGGTAAGTGTGTATGACTGAAATATCCCTTTTGGCAACTGGGAAAACACACTACAGGATGCACATACCCCTTTCTAAATGATATCACAATTATGTATGGCTTTTGATTACAGACATGCCACGTGTGTTTTGCCCACACAGAATGCCCATGTGTGCAGGTTGTCCCTCACAATAATGCATGACATTGATTAAACCAGTTATGGCAATGCACACATGATGTATGTGTGTGCCAAATACACATATGTACCTGTGACCTTCAATAGTTACCATGTGTGATGCCTGCCACATGTGAATACATGGTATTTGCACAGGGTAACATTATGACTGTGGTCTTCTGTGCAGGTGCTGCATGTGGGATGTGTATATACAGTGTGAGATGTAGATGCTATCAGCCTAGTAGTGAGGGATACACACCTGGTCTGGGGCATATAGTCTACCTGTTGTTGATGTACAGGTGCTGCATGTTTTCACCTGTTGTGGGAGTGGTAAGACGTTATTCCATAGCAATGCAGTGACTGCATGCTAAGAACCATTCAGCTAGGGTGTTGTAGCTACACTAATTCATTAGCATTCAGTAATATGTCAGAATCCCTGGTGAGGGTCTGATGCCAACCAAGGTCAGGGTTCTACCAGCCTGTGTCACTTGCTCAGTGATCCCTTCCATGTCCTTATCATGTATCCCAGTGAGGGACATCCCACATCAGCTGTGGTAGCATGGACAATGACTGAGTCATATGTGTCCATGCATCTGACTGACCTGTATGCTTGTGTTATGTGGTGGACCACAGTGCCCCATGAGCATATCACTGTGACCTACACCTTGTCCAGTCTGGTGAGCATGTTATCACTGTACTGGACAATAAAAGTACCTAACACAACTGTGGCAGTAGTGTTGTATAGCTGTACAGACTGTGCTTGTTTGACACACAGGATTTGTGTGCTATGTGTTATGTGTGCTGTGTGCAGGCCTAATGTATGCCTGTGTGCCAGCTGCAGAGATGTCTGCCAGTCATGCAGGATGCTATCCTTAGGCTCCACAACTAGCCCGGTGTGTTTCCATGCTTGTATTGCTGTCCGTGTAGGTCCACATCAGATTGGTATTGCTGTCACTGTAGTATTTCATGCCACCAGACAGGTTATGCCAGGACTGGGTTCAGAGTGCTTAGTCCACAGTTTGGCCATGTGTTTCCATCTCATACATGTGTTGTACATCCATGGGTAGGGGATAGGGTTGACTGTGTACATGTGGCAGCTGTGACATTACTACATGACACACATATTCCACAACTGTACCATAGAGGTGACTGACAACTGACCTTTGCACATGCTACCATAGTATTGAGATTGCATTGGTGATTAACAGCACATAGGGCCAATAGTGAACAAGATACATAGGTCCATAGGTTCATACAGGGATGTCTGCCCAGGGCATGTATCCACCTAGCCAGAATGTGTGTGGCTTTCAACATGCATTGTAAATCTGTCTTGCTATGCCCTTTTCCAAGGTTAGTATACTGTGCCTCTGTCTCACAGTGACACATAAGTGATACTCAGGGTAACCCTACAATGTCACATCCAGTCATTAATATCACTCTTGAAGATAGTCACTGAGTCACTCTGCCTAACCTCTATTGGGATAATATTCAAGAATGAAGGGAGCCTCTGAGTTGTGAATGTGCCCCTCCAGCATGTCCTATGTATATCACTCCTGAGGTTCAAGTCTTTCCAGTATGTATCCTGATGGGATCTGGATATTCTGAGGTGCAGCATGGCCATTAAGTGAGGGTTTGACATGGCTTTATATGTCAGGCACAGATTTCCTATGAAGAGGCAGTATGCCACTGAGTAGAGCTGCTGTTTCTTTAACCAGTCAGTATGTGGCATCTGTTTGAGCCCTTTGATCCTCTTGTCGAGGTACGTATGTGGTATTTCCAGTTGCTGCAGGTGTCTGGTAAGGTGCATGCCGACAGGTTCATCATAGTCAATTATGGGCATGATGAGGGATGAGTAAAGGGGCACAATGTCCTCCCCGATCTACATGTGGATCCCATCATGATGATGTGGCCCATATAACATGTTTTCCTAACCACTTTGTCCATGTTGTTGTCAAATGGTAGAATGCTATCAACCTGTGTACCCCAAGGTCCATAATTCCTTCGTCTGCACTTAATGGATTAACACATATGTGGTACTTTGTGGTCACTTTGTGTTTGACAAAGGGGATGACTATACGCTTTCTGTCATTCACCTTGAGGCCATGGCTGTGGCACAAGTCGTGTGTTTGCAAGAGGCCCTTTTGGAGGATGCGTGTGTTAGCTGGAGAGTTGATTATGGCGTCCGGTTTGCAGTCACCTGCGACTTGCTCAGCCACAGTACTTCCATGTTGGCCTGTACCTATGATAAATATATAATGAACATGACAGCTCCCAGGGCTGAGCCTTGTGGGACACCACTTGTACCAGGTTGGAGGCTGACATGGCTCCAGCAATTCTAGCCATGTGTGTTCTGCCCTTGAGCCACTGTGCAATAACCATAGTGACATAGGGGTTAATATGTACACTGGTGAGCTTCCCTAGAATGCACAAGTGGGGTATTGTATCAAAGGCTTATGCAAGGTCCAGGTAGGCTGTGTAGACCTCCTTCCCCTTGACAGTGGCCTTGGTGACTGTTTCAAAGAAATCAAACAGGTTTGAGAGGCAAGATCTGCCATTAACAAAGCCAAACTGTGTATGGTGATATGTCTGTAGGTCCACAATATCTAGATATGTGAGGTTCATGATGATCCTTGCCATAGCTTTGCAGACAAAGCTAGTCAGACATATGGGGCGAATAGTGTCCAGGATCCGTGAAGGCACCACCTGAATGTAGAGGGACCACTGTTGCTGTACGCCACTCTTTGGCCACATATCATGTAGTAAGGCTGGGATTGAACAGTGGTGTTATGTCTGGGTGTAGCTCTTCTTGTGGTTCATGTAGGACACAGCCTGGGACACTGTCTGGTCCCATTGATGCAGTGTTTATTGCTTTGGGAAGGGCATCTCTTACCTGAGCATCTGTGATGTCAGGGGGGGCAGCACTCTGCCACGAGACATATTTGCCCTTTTGGTGTGGTGGGGGAGAAGGCAGCAGTGAACCTGTCCACTAGGATGATGGCAATGTCTGTGTGTTTTGTATTTCGTGTGACATCTTGGATTACCTCTGAGCATATCTGGGTAGTACCACCCAGGTTCCTAACAACTACAGAAAGCCTTGTGATTATCCTCAGTGGCTTGTGGAATCTTCTCTCAAAGATGGCCTTAGACAATCGTATGGGTGCCTGTAGTTGTCTTTCAATACTCATCAGTGATGCCTTCACATTTTGGGAGGTTGTTGTATCATGTAGTGGCGTCATCCTTCTATTGTATAGTGTGTTTATGGCTGGTGTCCGGCACACAGGACGTCTGCCTTTGGAGAATTGGGTCATGCTTTCATATGTGGTTTCATGATCCATGCATTCCTGAATGTGTCCATAGAATGCCTTTATACAGGTATTTGCAGTCTGGTCCATATTTTCAACAGGCCTGGGGCCTTTGAAGGTTTCCACATCATTTATGAGGGGTGTGAACTTGCTTGACATGAGCTGTTGACAGACGTGCCGCCTTCCAGACAGAGCAAGGTGAGGGTCACATTTAGCTACCTGTCGGGTGATAGAATGTGCCACATAACACAGGCACACAGGTCACTCCACAGCAAGTACAACTATGAGGCAGTCATTGTCCATGCTGGTGCAAACAACCTGAGACGTACCTCCCTGGACCACATGGAAAGAGACACAGAGGAGCTCTTACAGCACCCTCTCAAACTCAGGACTCCCACATAGCCTTCATGCTGACACAGGAGAGTATAGATTTCTCTGCAAACACCATCATACTGGGTGACGTCAGCTACCCAAACATAGACTGTGAACATTACACAAGTCACAATACCCAAGTTCTAGGGTTCCCATAGATCAGACATTCTTTAGCTATGGAACAGGTAACCAACCTTCCCACAAGAGGGGCAGATATACTAGACCTGATCATCACAAACATGAGTACAAAATGCTCACCACTGGGAGTATATCCCTCATTGTTGCAATCAAACCATATACTAATCACACTGGAGTACTGGATCCCCCACATATGCAAACCTCGAACATATCGATGTGTGTGTGGGAAATGCCCCTATTAGCAACTGTGACAGTACAGTACAGGATGCAGATCCCCCTTTTGAAACACTGATGATGTCAGCACTCTATAACAATATTACCTGTATTAAAGTCCTCCAGTAATTCGTATAGCGCGCTCCGCTAATGCGTCTTTCTCCAGTGTCATAACATAGTTAGGTAGGGGTTTGAATCCTGCAAAGGGAATGTATGTGTGTTAGTATGAGTGGGGTTTATGTGCGTGCGTTATGCTGGGAGGGATAAGTGCCTTTTGCCAACTGGGAGAACACACTACAGGGTGCACATCCCTCCTCCTACACACAGATGATGTCAGCACCCTCCAAGTACAGCATTAGAAAGGATTTCTTCAACTACTGCAAACAGCACACTCTGCTAATGTGTCTGTTTCTACTGTCATAACACAGTTAGGTATGGGTTTGAATCTTGCAAATGGAAAGTATGTGTTTTACTGTGGGTGGGGTTAGTGTGTGTGCACAATGATGGGGGTGGGATGTGGCTTTTGCCACATGGGGCTATGCACTGCAGGGTGCACATTACCCTTAACAAGCAGTGATGTTGACAGCACCCTATACAAACAAAACTACAAAAGAGAAGGTGGTGGTACCAATAACACATGTAAGGTAACACTTCTTCAAGTAATGTCCACAAAACAAAGTAGGATAATCAAACAATTCTTTTACTCTATACAAACAACATGACAACAGACAACTGCCAGTACTCCGTATAGTGTTACATGCTACTGTAACACGCACATGTACCAGAATATACCTAGATAGTGTTTTGAAGCCTGAATGTGGCAAGTGTGTGGATGTGGGATGTGTCTGTGTGTGTGCATTTCCGTATGGGAAACATGTTTGATGTGGCAATCAGGGTACCACAGTACCTGATGCACATTACATCTTTGAACTGATGAGGTTGCCTGCACCCTGTGAGTACAGGTAGAGAAGAGGAAGTCGGTAGTAAACAACATAGTGCACTTCTCAAATGTGTAACTGTCATGTATCGACAGCTACTCATGTAGGGTAATAAATAATGGGAATGGCAGGTGAGCGTGTGCATGTGTGTGGGTAGCAGGGTGTGTATAAATGCATGTGTGACAGAACAGATACATATAGCTGAATCTACATAACAGCACATGATGCGCATTCCCATAGTCAATGTTAGCATGTGATAGTGTGCAGCTGGTACACTTTGGTAAGTAGTATGGGTGCAGATAACAATTGAGGACAGTCATACAGTTACTGCAGCAGGACTGCTGGGATATACACACAATCATAGTGGAACAGTGAACAGTTACCAACATGTTACTACTTATACACATCTATGTAGTCACCCTGTGCATCAGCAACGTGTTTACCTTTTCCTGCACCAATGTTGTAGTATGCAGGAGGTGGCACAGTGTAATCATATGCACAGGGTGTGGGTTAGGTATGCCCAAGCCAGCCACTGGTAACACCAATTGACATGTGTGTGTATGTGTGTTTGTGAGGGGCAGCAGTACAGGGTGGACCAGTGTTGGTGCAGTGTGTGTGTGTATGTGTTTGCCCTAGGTGTTAGGTTTCTGCATGTGTGTAAGCATGCACACAGTCCCACATAATGGCTGCCATGTACAGGGTTTTGTGGACAGCCACAGACTGCACCTGTCAGGTCATCCAGATCAGTGTCTGTGGGCACGGACATGGTACCTCTGCCTGGCAGGGGTGCTACGGGCCGTATCCGGTACTAACCCAGACTGGGTACTGTCGTTAGAAGCAGGGGTGTGTTGACTGGACACAGTACCCTGTTGGGACTGTCCAGAGCCACGTGCACGTGGTCTCCTGGGGTGTCTTGATGACAGCACAGACCCAGCATTGCTGGGGCTGGTGCTGGCACTTGAGGTGCGTGAGTGGGTCTGTTGTCGTCTGCGGCCACTGCCAGCTGGTGCTGTTGCTGGCATACGGCCACGTCGACGTCGCAAACGCACACCATCGCCCTGGCCCATGGACATCTGGTTGTGGAGCAGCTGTTCTATGCCCCCACAACATCTGTCAACGACATCTGTGAAGTTACGGATAACATTCGCAATGTCACGCATGCCGTCTGTCATGGCTGTGCAACATGCTCTCAGCTCCCTCAGACCCTGTCTGGTGTACCTTTCCATACGTGCCTGTGCCTGCATGACAGTTCCAAACATAGTGGAGGTTGACATACCTCCTTGGGCACGTCGGCCAGAGGCAGTATGGCCACGGATGCCCCCACGAGAACCCATGGGCGACTGTCTGCGTGGTACCATTGGAGGACCCTGCTCATGGCTGCCTTGTGGGGATGCATGTACCACAGGTACCACATTACCCTGATCTATGCCCACTGCAGACTGTCCATCACCTAGGGACAATGGTGACAAAGGATGTAACGGCAGGATGACTGTGCGCATTGACGGGGTTGACAGCTGTGTACTGTCAATTGGCTGACCAGTGGTGGACCCAGACACACCTTCCTGCACCATTACAGACATTTCATCATCATCAGTACCTGGGGCACAAGATTCAGGTTCCCTGCTGCAGGTCACCAGAGCAGCACCAGAACCTATGGGAGGAAAACAGGGAACACAGATTACAGTCTCAACACATATTTGACAGAGATGCACTTCAATACTAATGCACACATTCAGAAATGGACACATGCACTCATGGACACTAACACACATGCACACATGGGCACAGGCACACTCGCACACATGCACACCCCACAGTAAACACACACATCAGTACCGTGTTACACTACTCTTAATTTAGTACAACTGGGTATTACAGGTATTATTAAACACACTCACCAGCATGTCTACTACAGAGTTACACTACTCTTACTAGTATTATAAATTGTTTTTCAGGTAATGTTAAAAACACTCACCAGCACGTATGGCCTGCCTCGTTGCTAGATGGGAGGGACCTGGAAGTGTGAAGAGAGTAATGTCAGTGGGCACAAGTGTGCCATTTGTTTTGAACATGATACAATACAGTAGTACACTAGTTCCCTTATACACATCAGCTGCTCATAATGTCTGTATCACACATGCACAGTTACATATCATGATGACAGATACATACCACATGCACACCTTATGCGTGCATGAAGTAACAGTGCACAGAACAGTCATATGTACATACCAGGAGTTAACTCTAATCTCACCCTTACCTCTCTTCAAACGACAACTCAAACTGTACTTCCAAAACCACTGGCTTTGTTCTTGTTGGACTCCAGGCTAACGTCCCTCTCCCCACCCTCTCTTTACCTTTAACCCCTCACTGTGCATAAAAACTAGCTTCTACCCTGTTTCTTTCACCTTGATGTCCTTCTATGCTCTGACCTACTTCTCCCATCCCTCCCACCTCCTCTTGACTGTCTTCCTTCTTTTCCTCACTTCCCTTCTTGACTCCTGCCTCTTCCCTATTATTTTATCTTTCATACTCCTTCTACTTCTCTACCCTTCTGAGCTTTAACTATTATCTATATGGCTTTTGCCTTATTGCATAACCGTTATGCTTTAGGTAGAATTGCTTTGAAACCGACAGTACATTGTGTATGACTCTAAACTGTTTGAGTTCCTTAAATGTATGTTGATTTAATTAACAGGCTGGTGTATATTTCTATTATGTTGGCTGTCTGTATTAACAACTTGTCTGTCTGCCTTTATTATGTTATGTGTGGAGCTTTTCTCCCCATGCCTCTACTGAAAATGGACATGTATCCAGCTAGACTATCTTGGTCAACAAATGTAAATGTAATAACAATAAATAAATATGGCATCTTACCTGCATGCTCGGTGTCTTGCTGCTGTGTGGATCCAACCTCCATCATGATGCATGACTGTTGCTGTTGTTGTTCTGGGGCTGGATCCACAACACTTAGCAGTAGCCCCTCCTGTCTGGTGAGGGGGGGGGATGTGTGGCCACCCCCCCACCTGTGGCAACCTGTTGCCTGCGGATATCTGCAGCACGCTGGTGGACATTTCTAATCAAATCACTGCAGTGATGTCTCACCTGCTCATATGTCCTATCATGCATGCCAACATCATTTATCCTGCTAACTAGGTTTTGCCACAGTGCAGACCTCTCCTGCTGATTCTGGGTGGTGCGTGAGAACAGGATGGCATAGTCACGCACCAGGCTCTGGTGAATCACGTCATCCTCTGCAGCAGAATATGCTGGGTTCCTTTTTGGAGCCATGTTAACCTGGAAAGGTACACAAACAGGTTATCAGCATAGTATCTCAGCAATACATGGTGCACATTCTATACAGGGAGTATTAAATTGTACTTATTACTGCTTGGTTGTAACTTGATTACAGTGTAGCTATCATTCTAAGTCATTTGGACTAAGCACTTGGCCTTCAGACCAGTTGTTTTTAGGGAGGTTTGTGGCAAGCACTGTGGTGGCAGGACACATATCTTTCATCTGTTGAAGTTGGGAACTGCTGATTGAGGGCCCAGTGTACAAATGTATTAGTTCTGGTATAGGCAGTTGGCCTTCAGGCCAGTTATTTAACATTAACAAGGTTTGTGGTCTGCACTCGTGTGTGGCAATAGGCTGTACTCTGCTATTCATAGCTGGGGACATCTGGTTTCAGGTTTATAGTGCCTGCATATTTGAGCTGTATCTTACTGACATTGCTACACCTTGTTTGCTGTAGCAAACACTACATCCAGGCCTCCTGGATCTACCTTTGTTTATATGCTTGTTATTTGTTAGCTTGTTATTTCACTGGTATGCTACTTCCACATAATACACAGCTTCTCAACACTTCTGTGACTCACTACTGATATCTGCATTGCTTACTGTACGTATTTCCATGTTACACATGACAGCAAGTGACTGCTTGTCATTGTTGCATTTACTTAATTGTGACACATTGCACTTAGGTTACCTGGCACTTGCTCACTGACGCTTTTATATCAGTCAGCAGTTGTAGGTAATATCAGTACACCCTCACTCCCCACTGGACCTTGTTTTCAATTATTATTACCGAATTCACAATAGTATTCTAGCATGTCCAAAGGTCAGTTGTCAGTTCCCTCCCCAGTCCAGCTGGTGAGTGTGGTACTCCAGAGACAATGTTAGAACAGCTGCATGTACACAGACAACCCCCTCCTCCTAACAACAAATTCAAACTCATGTGAGTGATGCAACCATATACCAAACTGGAGGCTAGGCTCTGTCTACTCAATACCGCCATAACCAGTCAGGTGACGAAGGAAACCACACTCACTACACTTCCAGTCTCACATAGACCTACCACGACAGCAGAACTAACACATGATCACACATGAACATACTTGTAGGCTCGGACTACAGGTCTGCCTACGCAGCAGAGACCTCCTAAGCAGACACTCAGGCAACCACTACCACAGAAACGAACACGTGCAACACATATCACACAAAGCCAATGTGCTGAACACTCACAGCCATTAACAGTAAACAACACACCTCATACACCTGTACTAGGTGCCTCTATCATCAGGCACACTGACATCACATTCACCAGGCTTAACGGGGTGAGGGTCACGGTGTGCAGCCTGTCGGGCACTATGACCTGCCACATAACACAAACACTCAGGTAACCCCAAGGCAAGTATAGGTATGACTCAGTCAATGTCCATGCTGGTGTGAATGACCTGACACATACCTCCCTGGACTACATGACATGAGACAGTACGGAGCTCTCTGAGCACGTAGCCCAAGACAGTTTGACCCTGATCTTGAGTAGCATCCTACCCTCACCAAGAACGATGCCACAATATCAAGGCACGGTGATCCCTTCCAACAATTGACTGACATACTGGTGTCATTCACAGGTGTGCCAATGCCTGCCATCTTGGGGTGGTATGCTTTGCTAGGGACAGCTTGCACCTGTCACCCCTGTCCTATTTGAATTTGGCGGAGCCTCTTGCTACACCCATAGTGCCTGTATTAGGCAAGGCTCATAAGGCAAACCCACATCCATTTGTATCACAAAGGATGAGGAAGTAAGAGTGATGCTACTCAACACCGGAAGTCTAGACCTCAGGATGCACGCACTCAAAACCCTACTTAGCATTCTGGACATCGATATCTGTGCAGTAACATAAACCTGTTTCAGGTTTCACAGGAGCACACCAGTACTACCAAGTTATAGCTGCTACCATTCTTGTCGGCCTCAACACTTGAACAAGGGAGGGGGAGTATCAATATTCAATGCAGATTCCCACGCCTCCACATTGGTGGCAAAGTACAACATAGGAGTTAGGCCATTGAGTACAGAAGACGTAGTTGGGGTCCTGGGGAAGAAACATGGTAGCAGTCTGTCATTTGTCAACCACATGGCCAACGTGGATTGAAAGACATGTTATATAGCCCAGCTAATCATGAGGGATTCACATGTATGGCAGGGGAGGTCATTGTGCCTCTTTACTCATCCATCATCAGGCCTATAATTGCGTACAATGCACCTTTTGGGATGTACCTAACCAGACACCTACAGCAACTGGTACAGGACAACAGTACCTCATCAAGAGGATGCAATGGCTCAAACAGATGTCATATGCTGCCCAGGTAAAGGAAATCCAGCTGGACTCAGTGGCATACTGCCTGTTCAGAGGCAATCTGTGCGTGCCATATACAGCCATGTCCTACCCAGCAGTAATGAACATGCTGCACCTCAGGCAATCAGAGTCCCATACAGCCACATGCTCAGGAGACCTGAACCTCAGCACTGACATACATGGACATGCTGGAGGGGCATATTCCTAACCAAGAGGCTCCCTTCACTCTGTAATGAGCTCACACTACAGGTTAGGCAGAGTCCCTCATTGACTCTCTTCCATAGGAATCTGGATGAGTGGATGGAGATCATAGTTGTACCCCAGGTATCACTTCTATGTCACTGTTAGACAGAGGCACAGTATACTAACGTCGGACAAGGGCATAGCAGCATAACTTGTAATTGGGTGGCGAAAGACAAACACATTCTACTAGGCTTATCAATGCCCTAGGGCAAATGGCCTAGTATGAACCTATGAACATGTGTGCACTGCTATAGTACTTCTGCCATATGTTGCATGTGTGTGTGTTGTGGGGGATGCACAGGTAATGGCCAGATATTTCTGCACAGGCGACACGTCTGACACACTCTGGGTGTTCATCCCTACATACTGGATGTGTGTTGCCATCCAACCCTGTGATGTGGACACACATTACTCAGCCTGGATATACATATCCGAACAACACCACAAGCACAGTACACTACCTTGCTATGTATGCATGTAATTACACAGTTATTCACTAGTTATGACTGTGATGCTATCCATGCAGCCCATTGGGCCAGTGGAAGCCACAACACACACTGCCGGCCCCTTTGCATATGCTTACCACAGACATCCCACATACTGCATGTACTGTGCACAGACATATCTAACCCAGAACATCTGCACACCACTTATTAATCCTGTCCAGTGGACTACAGATACAGGCACATTGTATAACAATAGCAGGAGGCTACTGCAGCACAGGGCAGATTCACATGAAGGCAAGGCATCTGTGGTCAGCAGTGTTAAGATGCTTCACATTCACCAAATGCACAGATATTGGCAGCATTGTTGCAGACAGTTTAGGTGCAGGTACCCCCCCCCCATTCTCCTACACATGTGGTATTAGTTATCCCAGATGACTGTAACCTCCCTATCCTCTCACATGTCCAGGTGAGAGCCACCCTCAACATTGCAGAACACATAGCATCACTGTTACAAAATGGTATCCCTGGATGTGTGCTACGTTCACCCCTGGAGGACATAGCACCACATGACAGACTGATATTAATCCTGGCCATACTACAGGATATGTACCTGAACAGTGCCATACATACACAGTGGTCCCACACCAATGAGGAGTAACCTCTACTGACCCTGGTAACTACTGCATCATATGCACAACTGGCCTTGTGTTCTAAGCTATGGAAGTTTTAAGTATGGGCAACATGTACAGCAATATTACATATGTATATATTTCAGGACTATGTACACACAACCTATCTCATGGACATAACTATAGATAGTGAACTATGATACATTTGGAGGTGTCACAGTAAACACAGTATTAACCTGCTACTTTGCATTACCTGTGTTTGTGGCAGCTGTTGCTGTGTCAGTGGTGCTGCTTGCTGCTTGCTGTTTTCTGCTGCTGCTGCTGCTGGCAGTCTGTATATTTTCTTATTTCTGTCTCTCTCTCTCTCAGGTTTGTGCAATGACTGTATTGCATGTGTGGAGTGTGGGTACTGAATGCTTTTGTAGGTATCTGCATAGGCCCATGTGATGGCCTCTGCACCAATTGTAAGGCAGCATTGGCTAATTGCATACAGCCAGTTGTGTACTGATTGCATGTCTCACTGTGATTTCAGGACAGTGCTATAAAAAGGTATGTGAGATAGGCGTTGCCCTTTCAGATTGTAAGGGCATGGACCATGCTGGTATGCTGTTGGAAAATGTTCTGTGAGTGTGAAGGTTAGTACATCTCTCATGCTTCATGCTGTGTTGTGAATTCAGGTTGCTGCATTTCTCCCACCTGTTCCCTGTAGTGAGTGTGTATGCATACTGACACCCACAACTATATTTATTATGTATTGCTATAGATACATATGTGTACATATACATACTGTCATATATGTACATTAGCTGACAATATTGGGTACAAGCTAACAATTTTCAGGGCTGTTTCTGTTAACACACACTAGTATGGGAATCCGGTAATTGGGACAGTGAAAGTCTGTCTGCATGCTTAGGGTAGTACACATACTATATTGCCTTTATCTTCATTCCTACTATTACATGTTCCACTTATTTAGCACTATATTCCTGTATGAGAGTCATGTCTTGCTGGTAGGTCATACAGACTAGTGTTACAATGGTCTTGTGGTAGGGCCTACTAGTATGCTTGTATTTTGCTTTCAAATTGAGTACAGGGTCTATCAATCAAAGTGCTGGAGGCACCTTCCAAGCAGTTAAGGGGTTAGTAGGTCTCACAGGAGTCAGGCTGTGTTGCAGATTCTGGCTGCTGCATTTATCTTCACTGTTTCCTGTAGTGAGTTTGTATGGATACTGACACCTACAACTATATTTCATATGTATTAATGTATATTTATATGTATGTATGTGTACATATACATACCTTCATATATGTACATTACCTTACATTATTATGTACAAGCTGACAATTAGCAGGCCTGTTTCTGTTAACACTGAACTAGTGTGGGAATCCAGTAATTTGGCCATTAAAACTCTACCTGAAATGCTTTGGGTAGTACAACTCCTATATTGCCTTTATATTGATTCCTACTGTTACATGTTATATTTATTTTAGCATGATGTTCTCATATGGCAGTCATGGCTTAGTGGTAGGTCATACAGACTAATGTTACAAGGTCCTGGGTTTGAGACTGGCAGTGGGAATTTATTTTTCTTTCCAAACCTTCGAAATGAGTACAGGACCTGTCAATCAAAGTGCTGAAGCCACCTTTAAGCAGTTAAAATGGTTAGTGGGTCTCAGAGGGGTCAGGCTGTGTTGCAGATTCTGGCTGCTGCATTTATCTTCACTGTCTCCTGTAGTGAGTGTGTATGGATACTGACACCTACGACTATATTTCATATGTATTACTATATATTTATATATATGTATGTGTACATATACATACCTTCTTATGTGTACATTACCTTACATTATTATGTACAAGCGAACAATTAGTAGGGCTGTTTCTGTTAACACTGAACTAGTGTGGGAATCCAGTAATTCGGCCATTAAAACTCTCCCTGAAATGCATTGGGTAGTACACCTCCTATATTGCCTTTATATTGATTCCTACTATTACATGTTATATTTATTTTAGCACTATGTTCTTGTATGGCAGTCATGGCTTAGTGGTAGGTCATACAGACTAATGTTACCAAGGTCCTGGGTTCAAGACTGGCAGTGGGAATTTATTTTTCTTTCCAGGTTTTCAAAATGAGTACAGGACCTGTCAATCAAAGTGCCATAAAGGAACTTTTAAGCACTTATAACCAGGTCTGCGCTCGTTTGCGCAGAGCTCATGCATGCGCACTGGTGATGAGCTCCGTGCACACAAGCGCACACCCGCGCTATTTTCTTTGAAGGAAAAGAAAAAGGGGTGACAGGAAAGTGGTGAAAAAGGGGTCACAAAGAGGGTAAGACAGGGAAACAAGCGTGGGATTTGCAGGAAGGATGTAGGTAAGGCCCATAGATGCCCATGTCTTTTGCAGCAACAGCTGTGTATTTCCATGTATTTTGGTGAGACATTTGAAACCTTCCACCCCTGAGAGAGGTGTCAGGACAACATTAATGTTTGTTGTAAAGCCAATTGTAATTAACAGTTTAAATGTCAAGCGGACATGTGTGCAACATGGACAGCTATGTATGGGGCGTAATTTTTTTGTGGGTATAGAGTGCCCTTTTTTTTTTTTCAGATGAGAGTGGTATGTCAGGTGAAGGAAGTCGGTATAGCTGGGGAGGTAGGTTGGGTAGGTTAACAGACAAGACAGACAAGACGCATACAGGGGCGGTGTATGACACACGTGGGGGGGTTACACAATTGACGGGGACAGAGGTTGGGATATCCAAGACGCATGAGCCCACAGATGGCAACAGTGGAACTGATATCCCCACCCATAGGCAGTTGCCACTGTTCCTTCACAGCCCAGGACGGGGCTGTGCTGGGGGCTGTGTAGGCGGGGCAACGGGCAGGGCTGTTAGCTGTGCCACATGAGCCTCGAGCTGGCGTAGGGGCCCAAGAACGGAGTCTTGGATCTCCCTTCGCACCACAGACTGGACACCTTGGAGGGTGAGTGGACGAACTCCTCCGGCCATGCTTGCAGAGGGGGGATAGGCCCCATCCCCTGCAGCGCTTCCACCCGAAGGTGGCACAGGGCCACCGGAGGAGGGTCCGGCCTGGGCACTAGTGCCAGGTGCAGTCGCCAGCTGAGGTGGGAGAGGTGGGTCCGCTGGGACCTGCCTTCCCAAGCATTCTAGGTTTGTGAGTAGTTATGTTAGTTTGGGTTAGTGGCATATTCAGATTAGTTGTAACAGCATGCATTGGTATTCCCATTAAACAAACACCCAGATATTAACACCATTGAACAAGGGGCATATCAATTTCACATGCATTATTTGAACGAAAATACACAATCAAACAACATGCAGGGTTGATTAATGGCAACAGGCCATCAGATTTGCAGGTATGAACAGGGCACATGCACGAACAGACATGCATATATTTTTGAAACGGACAAATGTCCATGGTTAATGAAATGTTCACATACCAATATTTAGTGGGTGTTTTTATATGGAATTATAGGGTTGGGTGGAGATAGAAAGTGATGACACATTCATAAGTTACACATTGATATACATTTGTAATAGGTATACAATTAAGTTGAGGCTGATATTTCAAAATGATTTTTATTTGACTGTCATGCTACACCTGTTACAAATACATCACTATCCTACTTATTTTGAATTTGATCAGATACATCATCCTGCTACACTTTGATGACAGGACAGGGGACAACTATGGCTGTTTAGTCTGTCAGATAATCATTCATTCTATCTGCAAATTGTTTACTGTTATCACCATATACAGATTTTGGCCTAGACATTCCAGATTCAGACACACTGAAATCAGTTTGGGATGTTAATTTGTACTTCACACATGCATTTAGTTCTGTAGAAACACACTGAGACTTATATATTCAGGGGTTATTACTACTTTATTTATTCATACATGACACTTTCTGTCGGTCTCACACATCCTGTAACTTCACAGTTCAGGTTGGTACTTCTAGGCTTTGTTCACATATTAGACCTGTGGTGATTCAAACACTTTCCAACAGCCTCACTTCTGTCATGATTCAGCATTTCAACAGGGGATAAATCTCACATGTGACTACCTCAGATTCTGAAGCTGTACTCTGGAGACTACTGCAGGTTATACTATATTTAATTAATGGTGGGACATCTGTATTACAGCACTATTTATTTCTATAAATTATATTTCCAGTTACACTTGCATACTGATGAACTTGTTGCAGCCATACCTGCAGAATTTCAATTCTTGCTTGCACATTATATTACTTTTAATCAATACACTGCAGTGTTCTGATACATGCTACACTATAATATTTATTTACAAGTACTAGGTGGGGTTACTAACCTGCATGGTGGCGCAGCCGTGCCAGCCTACGGTCATGCGTCTCGCGGTTCGCAGAGTGGACACCTGCAGCTGTAATACAAAGGAAGTAATATTGGACTACACATCTCCATGGTATCAGCTAGTTGAAATCCTTACATACATGAGTAAAATGTAACATACTCAGTAGTGGGGCGTTGGGCATATCCTGGGCCTCCTGGATCCACTGGGTCAACTGGTCTTGCTTACGCCGCTTCAGGTCCGCATGGTGGTGTCGGACCTGCTCACCAGTGTGTGGAATGCCAGTAGCACTGGTCAGATCATGAGCCAACCGGTCCCATGCCTCCGCCCTATATGCTCCCCATGAGACCTGGCCCTGCATGAGTTGGGCCTCATGACGGTGGACTAGGAGCCAGACCATGTATCTGGACTCCTCAACGCCCCAACGCTGTGCTCGAAAGCAACGTCCCTCACCTACTCCACTCATGCTGACTGCAGGTCTGTTCTACAATCGGTTATACTGTGTATTCCCGCCTATGGGGCTTATATATACCGCTTTTCCCGCACATTTCTGTGATTGGCCGTTTTGGAATTGTATCTACTTCACTGAAAATGCTTTATCATGCTCCATTCTGGATTTTATCCCATATATATGCTATTTCTGCATTTCTAGGTATTGCTGTCATGGCTTAGTGGTTTAGTACCTTGACTCTAGTGCATGGTATCCTGGGTTCAAATCTGACCACTGATTTTTAATTTTCCTGACAGAAATGAGTTGAGGACCTGTCAATCAAACATGCCATAAGCACTTTTAAGCACTTAAAAGCAGCTCTGCGCTCGTTTGTGCGGAGCTAACGCATGCGCACTGCCAGTTAGCTTGTGGGAGCGGCGCGCAAACTGTGTGCGCTGGGATAAACCTTAATTGGCTCGTGACACATGTTAAGCTAAGCACAGCTAGTTGAAAACAGTTTCAGCCTGTTAAACCGGTGCTTAGCAACGGGCATACAGTTTGCAGCTTTTTAAACACTACGCAGCTACGGGCACTCTGTCTCACAGCAGCTTAGCTATCAGTACATTTCTAATTATTTTTATTATTGTGTTACTTCAATATATATGCTCCATTTCATTCCATTTTACAAAAGGGTATACTTTTACATTTGTACAATACTATCAGGGGCTTTTTTAGTGCTTATTTACAAAAAAAAAAGGTTGTTGTGTGGGCTCGAACCCTGACTGCTCTTAAGCCGGCAACTCTACCGCTAAGCTATTTCTTCTTGGCTTACTCTGCATATTTAGTTCTCATATCCTTTTCCACTGATTGCTAACTGCAGTTGCGCTAGTAGCACACCCACGCACATGAGCGCACACAGTAGCACACACTTACGGGGTTTAAAAAAAAATAAAACAGTTTTTATTTTCATTTTATAGCCTCTGTTCACTTTGTAAACTGATGGTCTGTGGGGGAATGTGTTGTGTAGTGTGTTTATTTACATTTCCATGGCCTCTCTCGTGGCTGTTTACTTTCAGCCATTCTACACTTCCGGGGGCATGTCCGCATGCAGGGCTTAGCCTACGGACACGCCCCCTACTCTCTTACACGGACCGTGTAAGAGTTACAGTGTGATTCAGCATGCCTCATGCACCTCATGCATATGCATGACATGCTGACATCACACCGTTTAACTGCAGTCTCCGTGTAAGAGTTATAACTCTTACACGGAGGCTTTGTGAATCTGGCCCATAGTCTTAGATTCTGTTTAAAAAGTGTCAATGAAGACAGAGATATGAGTTCAGTAGGAAGAAAATTCCTGTGCTTACAATTAGAGAACAGAGAGTCTCCTGCTGATCTGCTGGTGTTAATAAGGAGTTTGTTTGAGGAGTGTAAATGTTTAAGATTGTTATATGGGGTAATGAGGCAACAAAGTATTGGAGTGTTGGTGTGTTGATACAGGGTCCTATTGGCTATGACAAGCTGGTGAAATTGCAGTTGGTTTTGGAACTCTAGCCATCCTAGTTGCTTAAGATTAAGACAGTGATGAGTTCTAAAAGGAGAGCCAGTGGCAAATCTAGCAATATTATTATAGGAGATAGTCAGTTTGTTGAGGTTGTTTTTAAAAAGATTACTGAATATAGGTGAAGCATAGAGTAGGGTGGAGATTAGGTGAGTTCTGGCTATGGCAGTCCTGGCTACTGGTGTAAGAAAGGGTTTGATTCTATAGAGGGACCCCAGTTTCTTGTTGACTGTTTTTATTGTGCTGTTTATATGAGTATCAAAGCTAAGGTTATCTATTTTAATTCCTAAAAGTTTAGTGGTTGAGTCGGGAGATATGATAGTGCCATTATTAGATACTAGTGTGAAATTTATTGGTGTGGATTTTTGGGTTGGTGTGAAAAGTAAAAGTTTAGTTTTTTTAGGATTTAGGAGGAGGCAGCGGTTTAAGAACCATTGTTCTACTGTATTAAGTGTTTTTTGGGTAAGGGACTGTAGTTCAGTTGGAGACGTGGCTGAACAAATTATTGTGGAGTCGTCTGCATATTGAATACAGGTGGCATCAGGAGTTGCTGAGTGAAGGTCATTAATAAAAATGGAGAATAGGAGTGGGCCTAATATAGAGCCCTGTGGAACACCTAGGGAAATAGGGAGGTGAGTAGATAGATTGTTTTCCCATAGCACAGCCTGTTGTCTATTGTCTCAGTTTGAACCTTATCAACTTATTAATATATTAGCCTATTTGGTTATGGAGAATTATTTTTAGAAATTTTGTATAAATTTTATTAAAGAAATATTTATATTAAATATTATAAAATTTATTTATTTACTTTTTAACACCTATTTATAACAGTTATTCCATTTTGGTTTTAATACTGACAGAAATGATTTTAACATGTACAATTTTATAGATATATATTGTCTTAAACTAATTACATCATTTAACATACTGGTTATTAATACAAATATAAAAACAATTATTTTTCACACGGAGTTCAAACAAGTTTACTTATTCATATTCTGTTTAATTTTAATTTTTTAAAAACTTATAACTTTTTCATTCAATCAAACAGTTTGTGATATATATTTATATATTTTCCAGCATAGTTGCACTTTATGTGGTTGGTCAACAGAATGTATATATAAAAAATGAAGGGTTAATCATTTCAATTAAGCCTGAGAACCTACTTTTTTCAAAAAATGTTTTAAATTGATTGGTTCAATTAATTGTTTATTGAATTATTGTTTATGTTAAGGAATTGTATAAAAACCTGAGGCACCTTTGATTCATTATTCTGAAGTCTGCTTTGAGCAGACGAAAGCGCTCATGTTGTTGGATTTTATGAATTACTTGGAATAAAAGACTTGATTCTCGTTTGCCAGCACGGAACTTTGGTTTTTTACAGTTAAGTAAGATTTAAACCAATTTATGGCTAGAGGTTCAAGTGAGAGGGATTTCAGTATATTTAAAATGAGCTGGTGATTAACCATGTCGAAAGCTTTAGATAAATCAATAAAGACTATTTTGTTGTTTCGGTTTTTGTTGATGAAGTCTGTGAAGGTTAGTAGGGCAGTGGTAGTACTGTGGAAAGGTCTAAATCTGTGTTGACAATTGGCTAGTAAGTTGTTTTGGAGTAGGTGGTTAAGTAGTTGCTTCTGGATGCATTTCTCCATAAATTTTGCTAGGGGAGATAGAAGAGCAATAGGATGATAATTAGAAACGTCATTAGAATTCCCACCTTTATGTAGTGGTATGATGTGAGAAATTTTCCAGATAGATGGGACAGTTCCTTCACTTATAGTTCTGTTAACCAGAATGGAAATGGGATAGGCTATGGCTTTAGCTCCTTTTTGCAGATATTCTGCTGGAAGTTTGTCAGCTGAGGGGGTAGTAGGTTTTAGTTTCTGGAGAAGGGAGCAAATAAAGGAAGTTGGAACTGGTTTTAACTGAAATGATAAAGGTGGGCTTGTAATAGATGTAGGTAGATTTGAGGTATCTGGAGATAGTTCACTAGCAAGAGTTTGGATGGTGTCTGTGAAGAAAAAATTGAAGGCATTAGCTGTTTGTGTGGGATTATCAGGGTTAGAGCTTTGTGGGTTAGGTGTGATAGATTGATCTGGGTATAGTAGTTTGTTAATGCTAGTCCAGAACTTTTGTGGCTTCTTATGGTAAGTTTGTTGTAGTTGGAAGTAGAAGTTCTTTTTGTCTAAGAGGATGGCTGTTTTAGTACTATTTCTAAGTTGTCTAAAGGTTTGGTGGTCAGTGGGATTTTTAGTAGTACGCCATTTCGCCCAGGATTTGTTTTTAAGAAGGATTTTTTGTCTAGTAGTATTTGAGAGCCAAGGGGCAGGTTTAGCTTTATTTCTAACAAAGCGAGTTCGGGCTTGATGGTTGAGGATGGTTAAGAATGTGGAATTAAAGTATTCCACTGCTTCATTTAGTGGGAGAGATTTTAGAGGTGACCAATTACACTGCTTGAGTTCAGCTTGGAAACGTTCTGGGTTAAAATGCTTTTTGGTGCATATTATCCTGAAATTGTTTCTCCGCATCAGTAATTTGGCAAAGGTTTTACGCCGGATGCCCTTCCTGACGCAACCCTCCCCATTTATCCGGGCTTGGGACCGGCACAAAGAAATGCACTGGCTTGTGCAACCCCAGATTGTTTAATGAAATTTTGGAAATTCAGAGGATGCCTGAGGAGTGGAGAAAAAGTGTTTTGGTACCTATCTTTAAGAATAAGGGTGATGTGCAGAGCTGCAGTAACTACAGAGGGATAAAATTGATCAGTCACAGCTTGAAGTTATGGGAATGAGTACTGGAAGCTAGGTTAAGAAGGGAGGTGATGATTAGTGATCAGCAGTATGGTTTCATGCCAGGAAAGAGCACTACAGATGCAATATTTGCTCTGAGAGTATTGGAGAAATACAGAGAAGGTCAGAAGGAGTTGCATTGTGTCTTTGCGGATTTAGAGAAAGCATATGACAGGGTGCCTAGAGAGGAGTTGTGGTATTGTATGAGGAAGACGGGAGTGGCAGAGAAGTATGTAAGAGTGGTACAGGATATGTACAAGGGTAGTGTGACATTGGTGAGGACTGTGGTGGGAGTGACAGATACATTTAAGGTGGAGGTGGTATTATATCAAGGATCAGCTCTGAGCCCTTTCTTATTTGCAGTGGTGATCAACAAGTTGACAGATGAGATTAGACAGGAAGCCCCGTGGACTATGATGGTTGCAGATGACATTGTGATATGTAGTGAGAGTAGGGACCAAGTTGAGGAGACCCTGGCGAGGTGGAGATATGCTTTAGAGAGGAGAGGAATGAAGGTCAGCAGGGCTAAAACAGAATATATGTGTGTAAATGAGAGGGAGGGTAGAGGAAGAGGAATGGTGAGGATGCAGGGAGTAGAGTTGGTAAAGGTGGATGAGTTTAAGTATTTGGGATCAACAGTTTAGAGTAATGGTGAGTGTGGAAGAGAGGTGAAGAAGAGAGTACAGGCAGGATGGAACGGGTGGAGAAGAGTGTCAGGAGTGATTTGTGACAGACAGGTACCAATAAGAGTGAAAGGGAAGGTCTACAAGAGGGTAGTGAGACCAGCTATGTTATATGGGTTGGAGACGGTAGCATTGACGAAAAGGCAGGAGTCAGAGCTGGATGTGGCAGAGTTAAAGATGTTAAGATTTGTACTGGGTGTGACTAGGATGGACAGGATTAGGAATCAGTATATTAGAGGGTCAGCTCAGGTTGGACAGTTTGGAGACAAAGCAAGAGAGGCAAGATTGTGTTGGTTTGGACATGTGCTGAGGAGGGATGCTGGGTATATTGGGAAAAGGATGCTACAGATGGAGCTGCCAGGTAAGAGGAAAAGAGAAAGGCCTAAGATAAGGTTTATGGATGTGGTGAGAGAGGACATGCAGGTGGTTGGTGTAAAAGAGCATGATGCATAGGAGAGGAAGAAATGGAAACAGATGATCTGCTGTGGCAACCTCTAATGGGAACAGCCGAAAGAAGATGATGATGATGATGATCCTGAAATTGTTTTTGGTAAGTTAGGTTGGTTTTGTGTCTGATAATAAAAGTTAGTGAATGGTCACTTAGATCATCTGGGAGGGTTCCTACTTGGTTTGTTTGATGAGGAGTATTAGTAAGAATCCAGTCTAAAATACCTTCCTTGTTATTGGGTTTATTAATTCTAGTTGGGGAGTTAATAGTTTGTGAAAAGCCATATAGGTTAATATGGATGGTAGGGTGTGCCATACTGCAGGACTTCCAGTTGATGTTAAAGTCTCCTAGGACTATGGTTTCTTGTGGGAGATTAATAGAAAGGCAGTTGAGGATATTTTCAAGGACTGAAATTTTATTTCCTTGGGGAAGGTAGATGCAAATGATGTAAATAGATTTACATAAGTTTATCTGAAATTTAGAAATGAGGATTTCAGCATTGTTGTCAGAAGGTGGTCTAAGGTTTGCAGTGGTAACTTGTAGGTCTGATTTATAAAGGATTGCTACCCCACCTCCCTTTTTGGTTGTCCGGTCTAGTCTAAGGATATTGTAACCAGGTGGGGTGACTTCATTGTCTTTAATTGTGGGTTTTAGCCATGTTTCGGTTAGACACAATCTGTCAAATCGGTGAACATCTAGGAGGGCATGGAGGTGGGCAATTTTACTGTTAATGCTACGTATGTTGAGATGTGCTATATAGAGTGAGTTTGAGGGCTTAGTAGGGGCTTGGGTACTGGAGTTATTAGGATTGCACTTTAGTGGCAAGGATACTGTTTGGGCCTGGGTTAGGATGAATGTCCCCGTCTAATAAGGAGTGGAGATGTATTCTATTTATAGGGTAATGAAAGTTGCAATAATAGTTAAGTGATTTTTTAATATTTAGCTTGATATATTTAATGTGAGATAGTCTATGATATTTAGCTTGTAGGTAGCGGGGTTTGGCTGTTATGTGTATGCAGTTTTGAGAGATGGCTAGTATTGGTGTAAAAGTGTATTTGGTGGGGAAGAGAAGGGAGGGGTATAATGGTTGTTCATAGGAGGTTAGCAGAGAGGCAATAGTTAGAGTAGAAAAGAGTGAGAACAAGAGTGATAGTTTTATTTGGTATGGGATGGGTAATTCAGCCATTATATTAGTTTTTAGGGTGAAAACTTTAAGAGAGGTAAGTATGTAAGAGCAGGTAAGGAGATCTGAGAAAAGGTGTGGTGTTGTAACAAGGAGGGGTGGGAGGTCAGGTAATACCAGGGGAGGTGTTAAGACAAGGAGGGGTGGGAGTGTTAAGTTGGAGTGTTAGATTGGAGCAGAATGTGATGGGGTGTGGCTACAGAGGAATAAATGTAGAGGCACTGGGGGCGGGTGGAAATAGGGGGCAGGGTACGGGAACGGACTGAGCCCGCAGGGCGAAATGAGTGGGTAGAAACAAGTGAGTGTAGTAGGAGGACAATCAGTGGAATGCTGACTGATAAGGTAAGTTAAGTAAGGTAGTTGAAGAGTGAAAAATTAAGTAGAGAGGAAGGTTTCCAAGGCGAATATTGGGAGAGTACAGTATAGTAAGAGGTGTAAGAAGAAGAACAACAGTAAAAGGTGAGGACGGTAGTCTGTAAGAAAAAGTATTTTCCTGGGGTTTTGGGATAGGCGAAAGATAGGGACTATGTAAGAGTGCCCCCTAGTGGTCAGGAACTGGTATTACAGCAGTAGTAATTTCAGGGGAATGCTGGTCTAGGGCTGAAAAAGGACGCACAGTTTGGCTAGAGAAGGTAGTGAAATTCAGACAGGGGCAGTTTTAAACTATAGGTTACAAAGGGGGTATGGCTGTTGGCTGACCAGGCTGAGTAGCTTTTTCTTACATAAGTGAGGAACAAGCATACTACAATTAAGCTTTACAGTGAATTTGAGGAGCACACATACTTTCTTCCTTCCTTTGGTAGAAGAGTACAGGGGAACACTTATAGGGTGATGAGACAGCTGATAAGTTGGGAAGGGTTCTTTGTTGCCAAGGAGGGTTAACCCTGTTGGAGCGAAGGCCAGCTGGAGTATTTCTTCCTTCCTTTGGTAGAAGAGTACAGGAGAACACTTATATGGTGATGAGACAGCTGATAAGTTGGGAAGGGTCCTTTGTTGCCAAGGAGGGTTAACCCTGTTGGAGTGAAGGCCAGCTGGAGTATTTCTTCCTTCCTTTGGTAGAAAAGTACAGGGGAACACTTATAGGGTGATGAGACAGCTGATAAGTTGGGAAGGGTCCTTTGTTGCCAAGGAGGGTTCTTAACCCTGTTGGAGCGAAGGCCAGCTGGAGTATTTCTTCCTTCCTTTGGTAGAAGAGTACAGGGGAACACTTACAGGGTGATGAGATAGCTGATAAGTTGGGAAGGGTCCTTTGTTGCCAAGGAGGGTTCTTAACCCTGTTGAAGCAAAGGCCAGCTGGAGTATTTCTTCCTTCTTTTGGTAGAAGAGTACGAGGGAACACTTATAGGGTGATGAGACAGTTGATAAGTTGGGAAGGGTCCTTTGTTGCCAAAGAGGGTTCTTAACCCTGTTGGAGCGAAGACCAGCTGGAGTATTTCTTCCTTCCTTTGGTAGAAGAGTACATGGGAACACTTATAGGGTGATGAGACAGCTGATAAGTTGGGAAGGGTCCTTTGTTGCCAAAGAGGGTTCTTAACCCTGTTGGAGCAAAGGCCAGCTGGAGTATTTCTTCCTTCCTTTGGTAGAAGAGTACAGGGGAACACTTATAGGGTGATGAGACAGCTGATAAGTTGGGAAGGGTCCTTTGTTGCAGAGGAGGGTTCTTAACCCTGTTGGAGCGAAGGCCAGCTTGAATAAAAGGATAAAAAATCAGAGGCCAGAAGTGCACAGCAGCCAGGGAATATCTAGGGAATTAAAGATACTTATTAGAAAGTATTGTTCCTTTAAAAAAGTTCATATGAAGCAATAGAAGTAATACATCATAGGCACTTGTGTATTAATTTACATACACACACACACACACACACACACACACACACACACACACACACACACACACACACACACACACACACACACACACATGCCCTTTTTATGTACAATTTACTTAGGTTTAGACTCACTGGTCCTTGACTTCAGGAAGACAGGAGTTGATCAGTTATTAAAAAAAAAAAAAAAAAAAATAATTCCTTTTATGTGATAAGATTTACTACAGGGGAGTACTGCACATTTCAGGATTGAGACAATTGTTTTGCACTTCCTCTACATATGCCCAATATTTCTGTCCAGCTAATGACTCACATAAAAATGTTAGTGGTCATTCAATGGCTAGTGTTGCCATGGTATGCATGAAAAACAAATTCTCATGAGAAAATTCTCCGATGTCAGCTACTGAGATATGTGAGTGAGAGGTAAATACATTTTGTTTGTCCAAATAATGTCTGCGCAAATTCAATAAGAAATGCTATTTTTTAAATTGTTTTAACTGATGAATCATCATTGTGGAATCCTACAGGACATCAAGGGTTTGCCCTGAAATAGATGCCATTCTCCTCAAACCTATAGTTATGGAAAATTACAAAACTTCAGCAAGATAAGTTGTGGGTAATATGGTTTGTAACCAGGGAACACTTCTATCTGCATCACCTCATTCTCCAGAAAGGGCATTGTGCCTTTCCCACTAGAAAAATTACTACTTGGTATTAGTGACTGGCAATTTGGGATGTTCTATAACTTACTCGGAATTACACAGAAAAGAGATCCACTTATGGGTGCATCCATTGCCCTGGATGTGAGACGGAAACTGTTTGTACTTCAGTCATTGGTCCTTCTACTTAGGTAGCACTAATTCTAGTGATGATTCTAGGACTTTAAACCACCACAGTTCTGCCCAAGGCAGCGTTCTTGGGATCTTGCCATCTGCATTGCCAAAGCATAGGAATGAGAATTAGGACTCTGTCCTCATCTCTAGCTTCTTAGCAACTGTGTCACTGCAAACATTGGGTCAGTTGGGCTGCATCCTGATCTGAATATGAACTGCTCATCACCTTTATTACGTTGTACTATCCTGCGTTTCCTTTTATGAATCACCCTCTCCACAACTTTCATGTAAGGTGACAGCAATATGATGCCTCTGTATGGATCACAGTTGCGGATGTCCCATTTGTTCTTGTTAACTGGCACAAGTATGTTTTTATGACACTCACCTGGGGTACAACTTTCTCTCCATGCTAGCTTCTGGAGCCAATTCTCCCCTACCTCAGCCAGCATCTGTAAGATATCCACTATGACCTCCACTGAGCCTGCTGCTTTCCCTGACTTGATTTCCCTTAGTGAAAGTCTTACTTCTTTCAGGGTGGTATCCTGTTTGTCTCTATCGTAGCCTGTTTCTGGGGAAATACAGCATCTGTGGGGTTAATGTGATTGTTAAGCTGCTGTAAGTACTCCCTCAGTCTGCCTTTGATGTCCTGCGGAATGATGAGCATGCTGTTTTGTCATCCCTTATGAAGTGTGTCTGTCAGTTTTCTTTATCTGAGTGTAGTTGCCTTGCAATCTGCTTTAGTGTCTTTCTGACAACTACAGAGTCTCTCTGCAGTAGCTGGCAGAGTGCCTCCAATGCCCTATTCTGGCTAATGCAACTGCTCTTTTACCTTCCTTGTTAGTCAGCCTCCAATCCTTCCTAGCCTGGGTGGTTAATCCAATGTCCCACTCTTTATGTACTCTGTATTTCATTCATGGAGATCCTGGACTGCTGCATTACACCACATGCTTTCCTTATGTACCTTATAGACATGCATGGACAAGCCACAACTCTGTTCAGTAGTCCTGACACATGCTCTTTTAAGGTGCTGCCATTCTTCCTGTAGACCTATTTCCACCATTTCTTAGGGAGGTAGAGGCATGACTGCATACTTGAACTGACATAATTTATCTCCAGTCATCTTCCTGGTCTTCACCATGGTCACTGTTGACCTTAGCACCCTCTTTACCTACTGCTTGCAGCTGATTGTGGAAACCAGTGGTTTATGCTGTGAGCCACCTGTTTCACTGAGGAAGACTATACTATCTATGTTCATATCCCAGTACTCTTTCCTCACTAGGGGAACTTTACCTGAGTTGGTATAGGCCACTCATGTATGTGAACTTGTGACTGTCCTTCTTAGTGAAGCATGTTGTGGCTACTATCAAGCCATTTGCAAGACAGAGGTCTAGAATGGCCTCTCCATTATTGCTGTTGCCCCACCCATGTGGAGCCAGGCAGTTATGATTTCCTTTTCTGTCTGTTACGATATGTGCATTCAAGTCACCCATTATCTAAACCGATTCATGATGTCCAGCTTTATGTAGTAGGTACTGCAGACTGATGTCTCGCTGCACTCTTTAGCTCACTGTCACAACTCGGCAGTGGGGCATAGGATGAGATTATGAGTACTGCACTCTTTGGCTCACTATCACAACTCGGCAGTGGGGCATAGGATGAGATTATGAGTACTGCACGCTTTGGCTCACTGTCACAACTCGGCAGTGGGGCATAGGATGAGATTATGAGTACTGCACTATCATTACACTTGAGTGTGATTGACATGAGTCTGTCACTTAGTTAAACAGTATCCCTCACTGCCTTCTGAACCCTTTTCTCTTACCACAATTCACAAAGCATTTCTAGCCTCTTATCCTACACAGAAGTAGACTGTGGATCCCATGTCAAGTGCCTTGGCTGCACTGCCCTTCCATCTTGTCCCCTGGAAACAGTGGATGTCCATCCTCCTCCAAAGCATCATGTCATCTATTTCCAAACTGCATCCTGTCAGTGAACCTACATTGAGTAGCAATTGACAGGTAATTTTTTGCAGTTTCATTGGTTATGCATCCAGTTGTAGCTCAACACAGTTGCCAAAGATAACCCAGAATGGGGAACTGCAGACTGGCCGGCCATAAGCTTATTGACATAAGGCTGCTGAGTTTTATGGTAGTCACACAGCCAATAGAGGGCACATGCACACTTTATGGAGTGCATTCAAACCTTACCATAATCTTTGTTTATGGTAGTGGATAAACATTAACAGGAGTAAGCAGTAAAATTCAAATTTAACACCTATCTTTGTTTGCACCAAAAAAAAGGAGCATGGTGATGTCTTAAAAGGACGAAATTTTTTGAAAATATAAACTGAGAGTAGAAGATGTTCTAAATGTGCAGTCAGTGAGAACTATACACATGACCAAGGGTCATATCTTTTCTCCCTAACTGTTCTTGCCCAGTTGTCATCAGTGATTAGAGACACCGATGCCAGGTTGTTACACATGATTTGATGGACCTACAGTGACAGTACAGAAGAAAGGGGTTTCCAGTGATGCTTTATACAATTTTAGTAATGCATTACAGGTGGTCAGTATGCACAAATACACAACAGTGGCTTCACTTCATCCAACATGTTCTGGATAAGGCTTGAATGTCTATGTAGTCATTGTTGGGAAGAAGAATTTCTCATAAAGTGTGCATACCTGACATATGACATTGTGCTATAAACTGCACCTGGAAGCCACAATGATACTGCTATGTGGTCTGATGACTGCACTTTAGTATATTTCATAGTTGTGTGAACCTGCCACAGTGCGGTCTGAACAATAGTTGGTGTCAACTATAATGCCTGACATCTTTTTGTTGATGTGCCTTACTTTATGTGATTTTCATAAACAGTCTGGTATTCCTATAAGGAAACCTGTAATGTAAAGTCAGATGGTATAGTGGAATAGTAATTGCAAAAATATGGCTGTCCATTTGATTGTAGCTAATTTCTGGTGAGCTGTGTATGCTTAAATGTAACTGTTTGGTGACAGAAGTAGGTAATTATTGACATTGATTTCTTATTTTGGTTTAAACTGTTTCCTAAATGACTCTGCTCAAGTCATACCTCATCTGATGCTGTTGTTAAGATTCCTGTGAATATGCTAAGCTGTTGTCTGTGAATTAGGGTTCCCACACATATGCATCACACCTCCTCCTTCATCTTATTCTGCTTAACAGTCAATTGAAGTTACTCACTGAGGAGTCTTGATGTCTGCATAATTAATTTATCTCCTCAGCAAGGTACCTGTTAGCTCAGCTTGCCCCTTCCTGTACTGAAAGCCAGAGACATTGTTATTCATCAGACTTCACAAGGTATGCACTTGTAGATGCTAAGGTAGCTGAAAGGTGTTTTATCATACTTTAAAAAAGAGTCTCTTATAATCTTTGTATTTATATAGTGTTGCCATGTGCTGTTTGTACATTTGCTGGCTTGTCTGTACTTTGATGTTTCAGCTCAGCTATTTAAAACCCAAAGTTTGCCCTTTGCACCTTTTTTTAATGAAACCAAATTTACCCAGCCCTGTTATAGATATTAGTTGGTGTTTACACTTTTGACATCCCGATTGCTCTGTTGATGTTCCTGGGATAAAGGGCCTCTCATGCTTGATCCCTGCTGTAAGAACTAAATTCATATAACAGTCACATTTACAGAAAAAAATGACTGTTGTGTAAACCATACTGTTAGAGGTAGTCTGGTTTATATAGCTTCCTGGAGAAAAGTGTTAATTTCTGAATATTGATGAGTAGAACAACATGTTGTGGCAACCTGCAAAAGAAAACAATTTTGAGAGGAAGTAAGAACAGTGTGCACACTGCATGGAACAGTGAGAGTAGGCACTGCATAGCATGAAGTAAAGAATATACCAAGTAGTTTCAAAAACATCACACCAGCAATGAATATGTGCACACAACAGCAGTAGTAACTACAAATAGAAGGACACATCAGTGGCATCCCTAATGGGTAAAAATGCAGAAGACTGCGATTCTCTGTAAAGCAAGTATGAGTAGTCATTTTGGTCAGAGTATGAATCTGCAGTCATAGCTAAATCTGTCAGTGGCCGAGATCAATTGTTATCCGTGTATGTTATAGGCATGTTCAGAAGAATACCTAGAAACCTTTACATTAAGGATTGCTAAAAGCATATTTCTGCCATGACTTACTGTGAAAGTGCTATTCAGATGATAGCAGTAAGGAGAGAGATGAGGGAACAGTTTCAAAGGCACACCTGGCTGACTGCAAGCAACTCTGATGTGTATTGTCATTCAAATTAGCTGAACCTAGCAGAGCAGGAAATGTGAAACTATTCTAGCAGTGGGTGGGAATATGGGAGGAGTAACTTGAGAAGCAACTGAAGCAGATCAAAGTTGAATGTCTAAATAAACTCCGTTATTTCAGCAATGAGCTGGCAGTTCAGGAAGATTTTTTTACAGAATGTGTAAGACACGTAAGGAAACACATTTGTAAAAGGCACTGTGTGACAGTAAATGATACTTTTACTGAGGCCCGTCAAACTTAGTTGCTCTTTCCTATTTTTCCATTCTAAGTGAATGGAAGTGTTATATGACAGCCCAGCTATGGGCACTGTAATCTCTGAAACAGCGGACTTGCATCTTTAGAACAAAACAAACTCTCATCAGGATGTCTGCCCCCAGGAGGTCAGTCAGGGTTACAAAAAGAATAAAATTAGTAGTAACTACTTCTGTCTGGTGCATACAGGTTTGAAATGAGCCAAACTTACGGAAAAGTTAAAAAAAGATATCTTTTTTCATTTTTTTTCTCGTAGTGGTCCTTTAATGAAGTCTCTGAAACCAACCAGGCATTGTTCAGTAGAAAGACTGAATCAGAATATATGTGCAGAATGTTTGGATATATTTATCAGCACTGTTTGTTATCCATCATTCCAACATTTCTACAGATGTATTTATCAGCAGTTTTCCTGAGTACAGTGTGTGCATATTGTTAACAGATAATAAATGATTCTTAACCAAAGTACAGCATAGGCAGACTTCGTTCATTGAGGTAGGCAAAGACTTGGCCAATAAAGAAGAGACTGACACCTGTTCATCACAATATTCATTCCAGTCACATTTCATTTGTTCCAAGTTCATTCATGTAGACACTTGAAAGCTGGATATATAAAAAAATTATAATAACCATCTCTGAAATCTGAGCTAAAGATAACCTATGCTTGTTTCACCGTATTTGTACTACAATATTCTAACACATAGATCAGCTGAGAGAACAGGTCATGTCATCATGCAGTAAGCCAGTGAATCAGTTGTTTGTGTTATGTATGCAAAAGCTCCCAAATGATAAACTATTTTGTCCACCTGTCTTTTCAGCAGTCTGACCATGTATGCACAAGCACTTTCCTGATGCACAAATGCATTATTACCCATGCAACATCTTCATTAGTACATGCAGGTATCCACATGTCCCAAAATGAAACATTCACAGAAGTGACCCCTTCAGGAAAATGTTGAGAAACGCACAATCACCAAAATGAAACATTTCGCCAAACAACCCATCAGTAGCATTTCCTAGTATGTGCAACCACCAAAATGAAACGTTCACTAAAGCGACCCCAGTCATACTGATCACAAAGGCTTCCCCATTAGTACTGTGCAACCATCTGTTACTTGTGTTTCAAAAACACACATTTTCACTTCCATCGCTAAATAAACAAGCATTTATCAGCCATCAGCATTAGTGTTATCTTGGAATCCATAAGCCACCCATCTTTTATTCTGCAACCCCTGGTATCTTTTACCTGTCTGAATTGTCCATCTGTTTCTACCAAAGTGCAAGAGACAAGCCAGCACTCAGTGAAAAGTATTTTCTACTTTCTGTTCCAACCTCTCCTCCAGCAGCTGATGTGTGGCCCTTCTGGCCTGCTACACCTTCTGTGGGCTTGCATATTCCTACCCAGGTCTTAGTAAGACTGATGTATGGCCAAGGTTTGGCAGAGCCAGGCACATGCCCCTGGTCCACTGAGCTGCATGCACACCCTTCTGTCCCGTAGACGTTGGCACTGCAGCAGGTTGGAACTCCTCACTCCAGGATAGGTGAGACAGCGTTGACATCTTACTCCCACCCTCCATTACCCCTACTCCCTTACTTTTCAAGCTGCTTATCAATTTCAAGTTGTCTGGGTCATAGTCAGGGCTTTGTCAATCTATGCCATGAATTAGGGTGGGAGGTTGGCATGATGGTTGAGGTGTTTGCCTTACAAACACAGGGTACTGGGTTTGATTCTCACTGGGGATAATTGGCTAGGCTTAAGATGGCCCACAAGGGCAGTTAGCCTAGTACTAATCTATGAACATAATTTATGAATCTATGAATCCAGGCAAGAGTATGAGAGGAATTTTAGGAAGACTGGGTCCAATGGTCCAAATTGCAAGCTCTACATTGCTAAGGGAGTCATTTCAGACTGGGACAGATGTGTGGTAGAATGCCTTCCCACACACCCCCTAGTGTAATGTCTTCTCTAGTAAGGTCAAACCACAAAATGGCTTCCCTTGAAGTAAAAATAAAACCTAGAACCCCTGCTAATACTTGCATATTCAGGAAATACTGTTAAGGCTAACTTCCTGGCAAAATATCAAGCCCCCATAAACCCCAGGAATACTGCGGCCTATGCAGAACTGTTCATAGAAATCCTATACAAACATGTTACTAGCTGCATAGATGCAGCTGTGCCCATCAAGTATGGAACTAACTCAAAAAAAAAACAAGCCACCCTGGTGGAATCACAACATTAATAGGAGGTGCAGCAGCCAGCAAGATAAAAGCACTCTCAAAGTAAACAAACAGTTCATAGGAAAAATAAAATCTAACAAAGCCAAATCTGAGGTACATTTGTCCTCCCAGTCCAAGAACAGCCACAAGGCATTCTTGAGCTACGTCCACAACCTCAAATCCCGTACTGGCACAAATGTTCTCCAGAAAGGGCTAACACACAAATAACTGGTATCTGAGCCATGGATAACACCAAATGCCAAGAAATACATAACAGCATCCCCCAGGAAGTCATCCAGGCCTTGTAACTGTCATATTGACACCACACCCCTAAGAGCTGACTCAGTAGTCATGGACTTGGGGGCACACACGCACATTAATCTAAATAGGACCTGCTGGAGAGACAGGTATGTATCCCAGAGGCTACCCCATCTCTGGAACAGGCTCCCCATCCATGTGAAGCAGAGCTTCTCCTTAAGCCAATTCAAGTGTAACTTGGACAACTTAATGAGGAAGAGTAAAGTTATCCCTTGTTTGGCACCGTGTGTCTAATGATTGATCTCCCAGGCCCTTGCTTGTAAATGTTTCATCTCCCAAGCCCCTGCTTATGCTAACAAGTTTTGGTACTCTTGATAAGAGATTTGCAATGCATGTCTTGGCTAAAGGCCCTTGTGATTCATAGCCTAGTAAGCACCTATGAGCCTATGCTCTGTGAGAAAAAAAGACGCATACATTTATATATGGGTGCTGCTCTTTTCAGGATATGAAAGCTGGTAATTACAGAAGGGCAGTCTTCTCCAATGGTCTATCTACATTATGTTTCTAAGTTATAAAGAAAGTATTCTATATCTAGGGTTCCTCCTAATGGCACAGAGTGTAACGTACCAACTTTCTAGCAAATTAAACATGCATGATGACAATATAAAGAACTCCTTTTCCCAACGGTTCTTGGAATTCGTAAATTCCAACGCCCTGGATCAACTAATCCATTGTCCCACCAGGGGCTCCAATATCCCACACCTGATCATTATCAACATGGGAGATAGATGCTCCACACCAGTGGTCACCCCCTTATCGGTCAGGTCTGACCATAAGCAAATCACCCTTGACATCCACATCCCACCCCCACCCCCCCAGTAAGGAAATCTCCTTAAAAAAAAACTTCTCCAAAGCCAACTTCATGCTACTGAAGTCAGAAGTGACAAACTTCACAACACCCACGCAGACGGGATCTGGAAGTTCGATTGCAGAATCCTACACTAAGGCACTGTATGAGCACATCCACTCGTGCATGAATTGTGCCATCCCAAATAGAACCAAGATGCTCTTCTCCAAAAAAAGGAAGCCAATCTGGTGGTCCCCTGCTATAAACAAACTATACAACAGAAGGAAGAAACTCTTGCAGAAAAAGAGGAAAATCCCAGGATGCAAAAAACTCCCTCACCAGCCTCAAGTTAAAAGCTGAGATCCCTCATAAAATCCTCAAAAGTAGTTACGAAAATAAAATTGCCAAAGATTCCAAAGACAACTACAAGGCATTCTATAGTTATGTCAAGAATCTAAATGGCAATGCTCAGATCTGCTCTGAGCTACAACAGAATGGCATTAAATATACTGATCCCAAGGATATTATCAATATCCTGGAAGATCGATTTAGTGCCAACTTCACCCCCCTGTCACCCCCTAAAGGGCCCATCTCAATACCAAAAGATTGCCAAATTCCGGTAATCACGACCACACAGGTAAAAACCGCACTCTCCCAAGCTAGGAATACAGCATTCATGGGACCAGATGACATCCCAGGCTGTGTACTACATGAACTACAAAATGAACTGGCACCTCACCTAAGTGTCATGTTTAATCACAGCCTCACCTCAGGCTTCGTGCCCACTGAGTGGCGCACAGCTACAGTTATCCCACTCCACAAGGAAGGATCTGCCTTGGATCCCGGGAACTACCGTCCCATCAGTCTGACAAGCCTGATAAGCAAGGGCATGGAACGCATTATCATGGAACTTATAAACAAAGACATTGGCAACCTTAAAACACTGGACCCCACCCAGTTTGGGTTTGTGAAGGGCCAATCTTGTCTCCTGAATCTGACTGACTTCTTTGAATCGGTCTCCAGAGCTGTCGACGAGGGTAAGGCAGTCCACACAGCTTATCTGGACCTTGCCAAGGCCTTTGACACCATCTCCCACTCTGGAATCATAGATAAACTTGCTAAGCTGAGCATAAATCCCTACATCACTCGATGGGCTGCCAACTGGCTTACTGACAGAACCCAAACTGTAAAAGTAGCCGACTCCAAATCCAGCTCCAGACAAGTGACAAGTGAAGTACCTCAGGGTTCAGTCCTGGGACCACTCTTGTTTGGCATCTACATCTCTGAAGTACAGGCCACCACTAAGGGACTCTAGCTAACAAAGTTTGCAGATGAACCTTCCATGCTGCTCTGACAACTGGCCTTACCTAGTGGTCTAACTTCATGAAGTACACAACTGGGAGTTTGCCAAGCACATCTTTGAAAATATCAGCACATTCAGAAACAATATCCTGTGTGAAATCTTCATTGTTGTTGATGCTTACATGGTGGACTTCCTTATTAAATTAAATCAGTCCCATTCTCAAACTATCTTTGAGGCCTAACGATGACTGCACATGTCTTTTGACTATGTAAAACTGCACGTCATGGCTGTTGCCAGCAGAACAGCATGAAAGCACTGCTGAGTCTTCAGTGTGAATCTCTTCACCACCATAAGCAATTAGCTTTGCAGACTTTGCCAGATAAAGTTTTTCACCTGCTTTTACCTTGGCAAACATTTCTGCTGACATGGCATTGCTCTTTGAACCAGTATCAACTTTGAGCTCTACAAGTCTCCCATTAATTGGTACAGTACAAAATACTTTGTTGTTTGCCAACAAATCTACTGCATTAACCTTTTCCTCAAGCACAGAGACACCATCAACATAAAAGGTAGGGTCGCAACTTTCTATTTGACCAACTTGTTTCTTGGAATGCTCTCTCTGAATAAAAAAAGAATGTGGCTCTTTAGATTTACAAAGCTTTCTGAAATGATTCCACTTTTTACATCTGTGGCATTGCTGACCAAAAGCTAAGCACTTTTCTTATTTAGGTTTGTGACTGCTTCCAGAATTACAACAGTTGACTATGAGGCTTACCATGGGTTTTGCTAAATCACCCCTCAGTTTTGCTGCATGTGCCCTGGGTTTCTTAACCTTGTGTTGCATACTATCAACATTCGTGCTGGAAAAAGCTGGAAGCATGTTCTTCTCATTCATAAGCATATTCGTGTAGTTTTCTATAAGCTCATATATCTGACAAATCTCTGTGATTTTGCTTAAAGTTAAATCACTGTCTCAAAGCAAAATCTTTCTCACTGCATCATTAACACAATGCACAAGCTTGTCTTTTCAACTCATCTCTCAGATCACCAAATCTGCACGCTTTCGCCTCGTTTCTCAAGTCAGTTATATATGCTGCAAAAGTTTCACCAAGCTTTTGATCTCTTGTGTAAAATATGTGCCTTTCCACTGTAATTTTCATTTGAGGGTAGCACATTTCTCTAAATTTACATTTTAAGCACTCAGAGTCTTCCCGTGTTTCAGCCTGTACCACAATATGGTGGTCTTCCACCTCCCTCTGCATAAACAGCAGGTGCATACACAAATGAATGTTCTTTCCCAATGGCTTCTGAACCAGCTAAATTGAGCAGAACAAATTATTTTGTACATGGGTCTTTATCAGACAAAGCAGCCTGTATGAAAATATCATATTCTTGCTCAAACACACACTAATTTTCAGCAAAATCATTATCAAACACAAGCGGACTAGGTCTGTGAAATCCCTCTGCCATGCCAAATGTGTCAAATACACACCAGGTACTTGTTGGTTCTTAGTTTGTTTTACTTGTAATTATATTCAGCTACACAACAAACTCTCTGAAATAACTGTACTCTTTAAAAAGACTGTACAATACTGCACACACTGCCAACACTTTGCACACTTTAGATACTTTGAATAGCTTTAGTTAATGAAAAAAAGTAGTACATTGTGAAAAAATACAGTTGTTTTCTCTTTTTTGAGCATTTTATACAATTCGGATATTGTTTCAAATGTTTTCGTAATTATTTCAAGTACTTTTTTCAATATGTCACAATTCTGAATATTTTGTTTATTCAGTAATTGGTTTGGAATGCTTCACTTTATATTCATTGAGTGAAAAATCATTTAAATAAGTTTAAGAACATGGAAATATTTTCTGACCTGTCTATGAGTCATTTGCGAGTTGTTTGAGCCACTTTTGTATATTCCTTCATTTCTGACTGTGCTCATCATGGTTTTAAGAAGTTTTGACTTTGGATCCCATTCTGACAACGTCACTTGTCTTCTGCATTCAAATAAGACAATGCGGCTTGAGTGTTCATTTAAGATATTTATTACACACAAACACATCAGGATGGATGACTGGAACATAAAACTTAAGCTAACTGACTGACTGCTACACAGATACATGCTTCACTCCAGCTGGTTACACAAAATGGCGCTCTGCTTGCATGTGCTCAGTACTTTTTATGCATGCGCCCATGAACTACAGCGGCTTTAAAAGTACAACACACACACTATGATCTACACTCCCTGTGTTCGGATGGGTTTCCTTGTGGTGTTCTGGTTTCCTCCCACATTCCAAGACATTATGCAGGTGAATTAGACAATCTAAATTGGCATTAGGTGTGAGTGTGTGCATGTGTGTGCCTTCTGAAGAAGGTTGGGTGCTGGGCTGGGAACTTGACAATGTAAAACTCCATTGCCACTTGTTCTGCAGACTGATGATCCACCATGGTGATCCTTAATGGGCACAGCCGAAAGGAGAAGAAGACGACTAGTCTTTGTAGCTAGAGTCACAGATAATAATTAAACCAAACCAGCCATCAGCACAATACCTATAAAAACCTATCACATTTTGTCTATTTTTAGCAACTAAAAATCAAAACCCGACAAGAATTTTAAATATAACATAAAAAATTGTCAAGACAAAAGTTGGTTGACCATAGATCCACTTGAAAGAGTCCTGCTTTGTGCAGTGGGATGGGAGCATTGGGTGCTTAACTGATGAGTGACGAATTTGATTCCAACTGATGGTAGTATCAAGAACCAATGCCATTTACTATACTGCAAGGTAAGGATATGATCTCTGGCAGGCTAAAATTGTCCCAGTGTTAGGGGATGTTTTAGTGGGTGAGAGTCCCACAGTACCAGGGCAAGGCCGGAGTCTGGTCATCATTAGCGTTCACCTCCTTGCAGTGCTAAAAAAAAAATTAACTAAATTTTGCTCCAGACTAATTCTAATGATCTAGTGTGAATGTTACATGCTATGAGTTGTGCCAACATTATGTTGTAATTTTTTATCCAAATTGCCAATTCAAAGTATCTATTACTTCCTAGCATTGGATTAATGTCCATACTATACAGGGACGCCGGTAGTTTTCCATCACTCTTTAGGGGGCTATATCACCCACATTGAGAACCACTGGTTTAAGCAAAAGTAACTCAAAAGTAACTCACATTTAAGCTACTAATTACTAAAAAAGTAATATATTACTATTACTAGTTACTATTTTGAAAAAGTAACAAGTTATATTACTATTTACTAGAAACGGTAATATATTACTCCCATCACTGACCCTACCCCACCACCACCCACAGCCAGGGGGCTCCACTAAGAAAAGTTGTTGTCCAGTTCCTATCATATCAGCAGTAGGAGAAGGTCTTACTACCTGGGAAAAGGAGGATATTCAGTATTTAGGGCAGAAAATAAATTTCAATAATGACTACTCCAAGCAAGTCGTAATTAAGAAGAAAGGATTAAGACAGCAATATTATATCCAGTGCAGTTACCAATAACTCTGCCTGATGGCAACCATAATTTTTACTAGGCAAAAAATGCTCCATCTTTCCTGAGGGGCAAAACACCTATAGACATATTACAATGGTCCCCAGACTTAGCCAAGCAAGGGAGAACAACCAATGGCATCTCATCTGCATTTTCTGGTCCTAAAAAATCTAATCAGTCTTCTGCAGATATTGATCCAGTATTCAATTTAATTCCATCATGAAGACATATAGAATGATAAGCCAAGTTTAATTTTTTATGAGAATCTAAGTTTGAGTTAGTGCTATTATGTTTTACTTTTGATAGCTATATCCTATGCATATTATATAAAAAGAATATGTGGAGTTGTAGGATATTATTCACTGTTTTGCACTCTGCAATGATTTTTTTTAGATTATACATTAACAGGTACATATCAATGGTTTTCAATCTTTAGCAGCCCTAGAGATTACCCTTTTAGGTGTTACTTAGGCAAACCCCTATGTTATGATGACTCCCTACCTATTCTATATTAGCAAAGGGGAGTTGGATATATGCAACCCTGGAAGTTTTTGTACATAGTTATAAACCTGTAGTAACTGTGTCTTTGTCATTTTTCTAAAATAGAATTTATATTATTGATCAAACATTCATTTTCAAAATGTTACTTTTTTTTGGCTGTTGGTTTATATACAGCACACCTAGGTTTATACATCATTACCTCAACTATCCAGATTAACTATTTTATGCAAACTGCTTGGCTAACCTGTGGATAGGGGTCATCTTCTTCTTTGTAATTTACTTGTGGATAAAGTTCCTTAACATGAATGTGGAGTATAAATTACGTAATCAAATGAGATTGTATCTGGGTTAGAAAGAACACTCCGGATATTTTGACACTAGAATAAACACATTAATCAGACAATGACCATGCCAAATTGTAACATGAGGTACAATTTGGTGGTGTTTCCTGCACATACCTCAGTAAAACAGGAGGAGGAGTTCACTATATTGGTCAGAAAATATATTTCTGTGGTACAGAGATATTAATTTTTTTTAATTACCAGAAGGTGAAGTACCAGGGATTGCTATGTGTGCAAATGAGAGTGTGACTTTGAGTTCTATAAACCTACATCCAGCCAAGGGAATTAGGGCAGCCCAGCAATTCTGTCTCTATATACAAGGTAGATGTCGAGGCTCCCTTATTTTAATGTGACACTTCAGTTTTGACACTGACATGTGTGACACCTCAGCTGACATGTGTGACACCTCAGCGATATGTCCTCCCTGCTTATTTGCTTGTGCCAAGTATTTTAAACTTTTGGGTGGCTGAAATGCCATTAGTTGACATGGGCATTTCTTATGATTCTACATGTCCCCAGTACACACACTCTTCATGGTTTGACACCTCTAGTCAGACAGCCTTTATGTAGATGATTTTTCTCCAACATATGCAATGATCCTCTCTTATTATTCATACCATTAGCTTGCCTTTTGTCAGAGGTTATTCTTGGCTCTCCCAAAAGATGGAGGGTATACTCTTACATAATTGCCTAGCTAAGGTTACAGAAAAGTTCATTTCATCATTCCCCTCATCATTTACGGAATGCATTTAAGAGATTCTTAAATGCAAAGTTTTGGGCATGGTCCAGTGCTCTTAGGAAGTCCTACAATGTTGAAATAGCTTCTTTACAGGAGGAATATAAGCAAATAGTAATATAAAGATCCCTTTCAAAATCTCATTCAGCAACCTATAACCTGTTAAATATAAAGTCAAAATGCAAGGTATTATGGACAGGAAACTGAAATAGCCCTAGATAAATTGTACCTTCAATATTATGAAGCTTTTCCTTAAGTGTGCTCTAAATTTTCTCAGAAATGTCAAATGAAAGCTAGGCAGTCTACGCTATTCATTCATAGAGAGAAATGCAGGCAAAACCCCTATAAGATCACAGGATTATAAGAATTACAAAGAAACCAAGTCTTATGATCACTTACACCTTGCCAGTACAGACCCTCCAACCAACCCTATTATTTTGAGCAGAGTTAGGCAAGTTAAACCAGGAGTGAATTTGCAAATACGCATCCAATCATCTAGCTCCTATGTGGAGGAAGATAATGTATCACACTGAATTTGCAGTGAGAATCTATTCCAGCAGTGGGGACTGCATTGTGTAATGAACCCCAGTCACAACTTTGTTTTGATTTCCTGTTATTGAAAACTTAGATCCCTGGTTCCGGTATTTGAGAGACTGTTTGATTTATGGAGACACAAGAGATGTCTTTCTATTTTTTATATGCCTACTGAGGTACATTCCAAAGGGGGAACTGCATTCAATGACTGACCTAATCAACACTGTGAATAAGGGAGCCTGATCTCTTTAAGCTTGAATGATATTCTCCTAGTAGTTAGTTGCATTAAGTATAAGGACACTCTGACTTCTTTTGTTACATGATGACCAACGCACAGGGAAGTTTCAATCCACATCCTAAGGTCTTGAACAACATTTGCATTTTATAGAGGTCTAGTGTCAATGCTGTATGTAGTAGGGAAGGGTAATCTGTGAAATTACACTGTAACATTTAATTTGAGCCCAAACTGCTGAGAGATAAAGCAAATACATTTTTAATGTCATACTTTATCATGTCAGTTATATGTTCCACAGTGATGGGTTTATAGTTCCTGGGGTCATTTGTGGGAGGTCACGCTTGTGGGCTTGGTATTACCATTGCTGAGCATCAAGCCACATGGATAAAACCTTTGTCTAAACCCAGGTTAATTAGTTTAATGAGTGTTGCCAGAGCTTGTTTAATACTCTTTAATAAGCTACTAGGTATATCACCAAATCCCACAGGGGAAGTACTTTAAGTACTTATGCACCTTAGTACATGTTCTTTAGTGACGAAGGGATGAAATCTTAGACATAGTAAGTTTCAAGTATCTGTCACTGCGGAAAAGTTTGCACTAAATTGTTTTGCAACTATGTTATCACGGTCTACTGGGTATGAGTATGTGGTTCCAGGCAGTCTCATTAACTGAACAGGTAGCACATTCACCTGTGGTGCAGAAGGCTTTGTGTTTTGTTTTCACACAAGGTAGTCAGATTATTATTATTTTTTTTAGAACAATAAAAATAAGGGGAGGAGCTGCACTCCTGAGTGTTCTGTTCTTCGGATGAGATGCTAAACTGAAGCCCCATCTGCCTGAGTTGGCGGTAGATCAGATGGATGTTAAAGATCCTTTAGCACTTATTGAAAAGACAAAAACATGCTGCACAGAATGCCACAAGGCTGTATTTTAATCAAGTTTAAGTGCTTTCATGCTAAAACATGTAGAACTTCTTCAGAAACAGTTGTAAAGCTGGTTTACTCCATTTTTAAATGAAAGTGCTTAAATTTGATTAATATACAGCTTTGTGGCATTCTGTGTGGTGGTTTTTTGTTTTTTTTCATAGTTATTTAATACACTGTTTTGTAGAAGTTGTTTTTGGTTACATATCAAAAGAGTAGGGGTCTTTTAATTAACACAACATAAAAACCATTCTTTATGTATTTACAAAATGTACATACATATTTAGTTACATATATATATGCATTTCTATTTTTTTTACTGAGACGTACCTCCCTCGACTACATGAAAAGAGACATAGAGGAGCTCTCTGATCATGTAGCCCAGGCCAGTATGACCCTGACCTTGAGCAGCATCTTACCCTCACCTAGAATGATGCCACAGTATAAAGGCAAAATTATCTATTTTAACAATTGGCTAAAATTTTGGTGTCATTCAAAGGTGATCCAGTGTCTGTCAGCCTGGGATGACATGCTCGACAAGCCACCTTGCTTCGCTAGGGATGGCTTGCACCTGTCACTCCTGGGCTTTCGGATATTGGCAAAGGCTCTGGCCACCCCCATAGTGCCTTTTCTAGGCAAGGCTCAAAAGTCAAATCTACCTCCATAGACAGCACAAGGAACAAGAAACTAAGGGTAATGCTGCTAAATGCCAGAAGTCTTAACCTCAAGATGCATGCACTTGAAGCTCTCCTCAGTATGGAGAACATCGATATCTGTGCAGTGACAGAAACCTGGTTCAAGGCTCCAGAGAGCACCCCAGCACTACCAGGTTATACCTCATATCATGCTTTTCGGCCCCAAAACCCGGACCGAACCACAAAAGGAGGGGGAGTTTCCATATTTATCAAGGATATCCACACCTCCAGGTTAGTGGCACTGCACGAAGTACTGGAGACCATCCATGTGCAACTGACAGTGGGCAAGACTGCTTTTCAGTTTATAGCATCCTACAGACCACCCTCTCAAAGTCAGGAATCCCACTCTGCTTTCCTGAAAACATTGGAGAACATGAAGATCTCTCCGAATACCATTATATTGGGCAACTTCAACTACCCAAACATAGACTGGGAGCATTACTCAAGCCCCAGCACCTTAGCCCAAAGGTTCCTGGAATTTATAAACTCAAATGCTATGGAACAACTAGTCACCACTCCCACAAGAGGGGAAAACATACTAGACCTGATCATTACCAACATGAGGACTCTATGCTCCATACCAGAAGTATATCCCTCATTGGTAAGATCAGACCATAAATTAATTTCACTGGATATCCACATCCCGACCCCACCCCCAGCCCACCACAGTGAAAAACTTCTCAAAAGCGAACTTCACACTTCTCAAAACTGAAGTGGAATCCTTCAAGGCCCCAGGGCCAGTGGAAACTACAGCCCAAACTGCAGAATCCTATATAAATGCATTCTACGGACATCTCCAGGAATGCATGGATCATGCTATCCCAAACAAAATCAAGACCCAATCATCCAAAGGCTGGCGTCCAGTCTGGTGGACCCCAGCCATAAATAAACTGTACAACAGAAGGAGGAAGCTACTACATGATAGAGCAAAATCCCTAAAAGGGAAGGCATCTCTGATCAGTACTAGCAAAAAATTAAGATCCCTTATAAAATCCTGCAAGGCCAGCTTTGAGAGGAAATTTGCACAGGACACTAAAGACAATCATAAGACTTTTTACAGTTATGTTAGGAACCTGGGATGCAACTCCCAGACTTGTTCTGTATTGATTCTAAACGACAAAAAATACACTGAACCCACAGACATCGCCAATATCCTGGCAGACAGGTTCAGTGCAGACTTCTCCACCCCCTCCCCCCCAAAAGAGCAAGTATCTATCCCAGCAAAGTGCAGCCTCCCAAACATCTCTGATGCTCAGGTGAAGACCGCCCTCTCCAAAGCAAAAAACACTGCTTCCATGGGACCAGATGGCATCCCGGGTTGTGTCCTACATGAACTCTAAGAAGAACTAATCCCTCAAGTAAAACTGCTGTACAATCTCAGCCTCACTACAGGATATGTGCCCAAAGAATGGCGTACAGCAACAGTGGTCCCACTCCATAAAGGTGACGCCTCTGCGGACCCTGGAAACTATCGCCCCATAAGCCTGACTAGCCTAGTCTGCAAGGCTATGGAGAGGATCATCATGGAACTCATAAACAAAGACATTGGGGACCTACAGACACTAGATCCTACCCAATTTGGCTTCGTCAAGGGCAGATCCTGACTTTTGAACCTGGTCAACTTCTTCGAAACAGTCACCAAGGCCATAGATGATGGGAAGGTAGTCCACACAGCCTATCTGGACCTCACAAAGGCATTTGACACAATACCCCACTCGGGCATCATAGATAAGCTATCCAGCCTAAATATAAACCCCTATGTCACAAGATGGGTCGCAAACTGGCTCAAAGACAGAACCCACAGAGTCAGAGTTGCTGGAGCCATGTCAGACTCGAAACCAGTCACAAGTGGCATCCCACAAGGTTCTGTCCTGGGACCTCTCGTTCGGTATTTACTTTTCTGAGGTACAGGCCAATGTGGGAGGACTATGGCTCACCAAGTTCGCAGATGACTGCAAACTGGGCACCATAATCGACTCTCCAGCTGACACAAACATCCTTCAAAAAGGTCTTGCAGAGACGGATAACTGGTGCCAAAGCCATGGTCTAAAGCTAAATGCCAAAAAGTGTATAGTCATACCCTTTAGCAAAAACAATGTGCCCACAAATTACCACATAGGTGGTAACCCATTAAGTACAGAGAAAGTAATTAGGGATCTGGGGACCCAAGTTGATAGCAATCTCTCCTTTGACAACCACATTACCAAAGTGGTCAGAAAGACCTTCTACATAACCCACCTCATCATGAAAGGATTCACATCTAGATCAAGAGAGGTAATCATGCCCCTTTATTCATCCCTCATCAGGCCCATTATAGAATACAATGCCCCCTTTGGGATGTACCTTACCCGACACCTGCAGCAATTAGAAAGACCCCAAAAGTACCTCACCAGGAGGATCAAGGGACTCAAACAGATGCCATATGCTGCTCGGTTAAAAAAACTCCAGCTCTACTCAGTTGCATACCGCCTACTTCAAGGCGATCTATGCCGGACATATAAAGCTATGTCCAACCCAGAATTAATGGACATGCTCCACCTCAGTAAATCTAAATCCCTTAGAGCCACGCGCTTGAGGGACTTGAACCTCAGCACAGAAATAAATAGAACATGCTGGAGGGACAGATTCATAACCCAGAGGCTCCCTTCACTCTGGAATAGAATTCCAATTCATGTTAGGCAGAGCACCTCACTGACTCTCTTCAAGAAGAATCTTGATGAGTGGATGGGGGATCGTAGGTTTGTCCCGGGGATTACTTCAGTGTCACTATTAGACAGAGGCACAGTAAACTAAACTTTAAAAAGGGCACAGTATACTCAAATCAAGGGGTGGCGTAAGCCAAACACAATCGGGCTAGGCTTATAAATGCCCCAGGGCAGATAGCCTAGTATGAACCTATGAACCTATTATCATTATTCTTACAGCATCTGCATTATTATTCTTCCATAACTGACCTCCACTCCTCCTTCTACAGCCAAAATCTGCTTTTTGCAATATATCTGCCAAAATCCATTTCACATTAGCAAAATTTAATTCAGTCTTCCATTCTAAATAACTCATATTACATAAAATAAATTTGTATCTACCATTCTCACATCTTGTAACAGCTATAATCACATTCATACATGTTTTGTTAATGTCATTAATATTCTCAAAAACTTTCTTCACACAACTTCTTCATGAGTTTCACCACACTTTTACATTTCAAAAAACATACTCTTGTCTCCTCTTCACAAAATAAACACACTCTTTCAAATGTCTTTTTATATGGGATATCCACCTTTTCTCATTACTTATATATTACCAGTCTCCATAGCAAACCGTGATGCTCCACTATCTCAAAGCATTTTTCCTTACTTTAATGGCTTTAATCACTCCTGCTAGGAAACGTCCCCATGAATTTATATAATATTGCTTGACTGCATTCACATAGCACATCCTTCTAGCTTTCTCTAGATCTTCAGTTGTTATTTTCCATGTTAGTCTTTTCTTCATTTGTATATTTTTGTCCTTTTTCTTATTCCCATCATGTCCCAGAATTGTTGTACTTGTATTTAAACATGCTCACCATTAAGGTCTCAATTTCTTCATTTATGCACTTTAACACTCTACACAAGTTTCATGGAGCAGAATAAACTGCATTCAGTAACCCCGATCCCCCTTAATCGTCACTCATATACAGCAATCCTCTTTTTACTGGGTTTAATCTTGAACCCAATATGAAAGAAAACACCACTTGCACGCTTGCATTTTCATATTTTTCTGAGATCATATAAATATTTGACATGCATGTTATTTTCCTATTAATACTGAATTCACCAGATACACATTTTTCTTGAATTTGAATCTATAGGTGCTCTGCATAAGACATATTTCTTTCATTTTGTTCCTTTAAACATCCATTCAGACAAACCAGCACTTTCCTCATCCATACATTGTTGTTAGCAACTACATATGTCAAGACTGCTGGAATCAGTTTTTTGCACCACATATCTAGTATCTTTTGTTTTATTATCTACTTCACTCAGTGTCACATTCATTACCAATGTAAACAATATTCCACTCATGGGACATCCTTGATTTATACTTCATATATATTTCTTTACTGAGACAACCATTCACTAACACTCTCAATTATTTTGACATGCTGACAAACACTCCTAATTATATTACCTATTCTGTACTTCTCTGTAATATCTCACAAAGCATCATGTCTTATTCCATCAAATGCCTTGCTAGTATCAACTACCATAAGCTTCACATCATCCCTTTTACTTATATTATCACCCACAGTTTCTCTCGCAACCAATAGTAATTCTTGACTCCTCATGCCATTTTATACCATACAGACTTCCTTCCATAATATCCTTCATTACATTATCCTCTGTATTATTCTCATAAAATGCTATAATCTGTGTTTAGTGTGATTGGTATCTAGTTTTTATTTCATTCTTCTCATCTTTCTTCCATACAAATTTTAATATCCCACTACATAACTCTTCATAAGCAAACCCTTCTTTCAAACATTCATTTAGTACATTTACACAAATATTCTCTTTGCCAGTCCATTAATTTCATATACATTCCATTCCATCTTGGCCTGATACTGAATAAATATTTACTATTCAAAGTACTTCATCCATAATTTATTTTTCAAATCCTTCCTTGTTTCTTGCTTTTTTGTTACTTTCCATTCTCTTATTGTCCTTTTCACTCTTATACATAATTTCCACATGCTATACCTATAATTTGATATTGCTTTCCTTTACCACTCCTTTGAAATTTTTCATTTCCCTCATTTTGCTGAGTCTATATTATGTCATCGAAATCTATTTACATTGAACTACTATTCAATCGAACCATCATCAAACTTCCCTTCACTGAAGTTCAAATCAGTGAGCATTTTTCCCAGGTAAGGAAAATAGCTGGCCAACGCACCAACTGACACACAAACACATTAAATTATACCCAACAAACTGGGGTGGGGGCTACACCCCAATGCAGGGGGCTATGCCCCCCACTTTATATATATATATATATATATATATATATATATATATATATATATATATATATATATATATATATATATATATATGCCAACTCTGAGATTACACTACAGTGGAGAAAAGGGCACATTTCCATATGCTGGCCAACTAGTTTCCTTACCTGGGAAAAACATTGATTTGAACGTTCAGTAAAGGGAAGCTGATATCAGTTCAATGAATAGCAGTTCAATGTAAGTAGACTTCGACAAAAAGATATAGACCCCATTATACTAACATCCTCCTTCACTATTTTATCCAAACATCCATATACCTTCCCCCTTATACACAATTTCTCTCCTAAACAGTAATGCCTTCATTTTTACTGAATTCTTTATATTTATTTTCCCATATCACAAAATATCTCTTGTATTATTCTCTAATACGTTTCTTTAATTTTCCCTACTTCACTTTCTCTTCCTTTATTGCATCATCCTGCCATTGAAAAAAACACTTTTTATACATCTTTAAATTCAATCCACCATTCAGACCAGTTTTTATAGAAGTCCTTCATGGTTGTATGATCCTTCCATAACTGCAATACTTCCAACTCTCTAATTTCAACCTACAATTTCTCATTTATGTTTTCTTTTTCCTATTTTAATATACTCCCTTTTTCTATTGCCTCCATCCATATCGCTAAATAGACTGAAAAAAAAACATCACAAATGGATCTGATACCCCCAAGCCTTTCAAAAATACAAAATAATCAATTTCAGATCCAAGTGCCTCCTTCTATTAGGTCCACTGACATTTGTTTCACACAAGTAATTTCCAACATTATCATGTCCTATGTATTTTTTATATCTATTTCTTTCTTTTTACATTTACCCCATAAATCACAATTAAAGTCAACTGTGATTATAATTTTCATGTTAACAACCAGATATTCTAATATTTGATGAAACAGATCCCTTGCTAGTTACAAAGACATGCATCTAGAGCATTTCTCCCTGGGCCCCGGCTGAAAACTGACTCATTCCAAGTTGGACTTTCAAAGTAAACAAATGTTAAATAAAATAAATAGTTGTATATGACTATAATGCTATAATTCTATAAGCATGTTCTCTCCACATTACAACAGTTGATCTTCACAGCCTTACCAGTGTTACAAGTTTTTTTTTTTTTTTTTTTTTTTTACACAACACAGCCAGTCCAAAACATTCACTTCCTAAGTTCATATTATATTTCCATCAAACAATTTTTCTGTTTGCAGTCTTTCTGAATTTGGCAGAACCTTCCACACACTAACAGAATAACATCCACATCACATTTACCTCTCCATTTCAGTATTCTTATCCTTCTTACAAGGTTAGCTATACTGTTGAAAATTACTGGAAGTATTCGAACATTTTTGTTTTTCCTTATTTTTAAGTTTAGGGGAAATATTTTTACATTTTCTTCTTTTTACTCTTCGAATATTTTCCAAGGTTTATGTACAAATAATCCTTGATCCTCAGAATCAGATTTCTCACTAGCTAAAACTTTATTATTAGTATCAATCCCATTTTTTGACCTCTCTTCCTGCATGTACTCTCTCTTTTCCCCCATTTTTCCCCTCCATAGTTTTTTCTTCAAAAGTTTCTTCTTCTTCTTCACCCAGTTCACGGTCTCCCCCACCATCCTTTTGCCTTTCCTCATATACGTTTGTCTTCCCTTTTGTTATGTACTTGTTTGCTCTCAACACTCCATTAAATATCCCTTTTTTACTCAACTTGCATTCAGGCACACAGCTTCTTGCTGTACATCCTTTCTCCACACACTAGCTATATTGTGCCTTGTCACAATCATTAATTAAAGGAGAAAAGTCATGACAAAAGAAACATGATTTAGGCTGACCACCATAACTTAATGTCTCTCTATCATCAGCAACAAAAGTAACACTTTGCAAGTATTTTACCATGTTTTTTTTTTTCACATTTCAAACTAGAATCCACCTTCAACCTCCATTCTATACGGTTCTCTCATCTCTAACTTTCACAATATTATCAACAGCTTCACACAAACCCTGCATGCAGATTTTAACATTGTCTTCGTCCAGTACATCACTTCTAAAGTGAAAAGTATCATGTTCTATAAGTTTTACTATCAAAATTTAGATTGGTACTTATGAGTAGCTTGGAAGGTCGAAAAGCTGTTTCAAGTTCACATATCAATTCAGAAAATGTTCGACTCCACATTAGTGAAGGGTAGTATGCATTTGCTAATGTGGAACTGATGTTCTGATAACAGATGGCACTACAGTGTGGATCGGGAAACGTACCCTTTTCTCACTGAAGTGTGATCTCGGAGTTGAAATATATAATACGCAGGATTGTGGGGGTGCAGGGAGGCCTGCCCCCCCTGCAAAAATGTTACCAGTAACATGATCTTTCGACACTGGCACGTCAGGTATTCAAATGTTGATTCCGTGTTACCATTTCCAAAATTATGTTAATTCATTATTACCAATTTCGGCATACTGGTTTGATGAAAAGGTGGAAAATTATTTTGATTTTCCACAGTTTGATAGTAAACCTTTTTATACACTAAAGCTACTACCAAAAAACAAATAATTATTTCACAGATAAATGCCCTTGTTTTGTTACACAGTTCCAAAAATGCCATCATTAGTCCCTCAGTTTCAAATGATATTTCACAAAAAAGTATTTTTCCAACTGAGGGACTTGTGATGAAAACAGTTACAAAATTGTCTCATACATAATATCTGTTACAGCGGCATGTTTTGTACTTAGTCTCACAGTTGTTCATCTCTTCTTTACAGAAACAGTTTTACTTACAGTTTGCTGCTCTTGCTTTTTGCCTGCTGTCACTGCTGCATATGTTTTAATTACTGCATTATCTGCTGCTACAAAACCAGATACCTTCTTAGTCTGGTGCTGCTGACCTCTACTACTTTCTTTCACTGCTGCATGAGTTTTTACTGCTGAGTTCTTTGCTGTCACATCATCTGGTTCATTTTCCCCATTACCATTCTCAGCACTTCTGAAAAGTGATCTCACCCCATGAAACAGCAGAACTGTCTGTTAAATCATACTGATTATTTTTAACAGAACATCACCTGCAAACCCTGCTGATGCCAGTTCTATCTGCACCACTTCAACAACAAATTTGCTTCCTTCCTCCTTCTCCATTGAGAAAGCTAAATATTGCTCATCTGGAATCTTTGCTTATATCCTGAAGCTACATATCAAACACATTTTTCTCCAAATTCTCATTTTCCACCTCCAAACTCTTCCTAGCTTATTTCTCCTCCTCCATTCTGCTACTTCTATTAGGCCTCTTCCTTCCTGCTGCTCTAGAAATCCTCTGGTGCCATCTAGCAGCTCCCGGAAAGGGGGGGGGGGGTCTCCTGGTTTACTCTAGTTAGTATGAATTACCACCTTGGGTGGATCTCCCATGAAAAGAAGTCATTGACCTAGTTGGATTAACTGGATCAACAAAGTGTAAATAAATAACATTAAATAAATTCTTAGTGGGCACAGAGCTCCTTTGTTAAGCTGTCTTCTGTAGTCACATCTGCAGTTATAATTTTGTGAGAGAATTCTGAAACTTCATCATGGAATTTGATAAGATCAGTACATTTAAAATCGCAGAATTCCTAGATACTAGTATTAAAAAAAATCAGAGATTTTAAAAGTGAACGTCACTGCTTTATAATATGACTTAAACGGAAAGTGAAACCAGAGGAATTGTATATGAATATATAGTCATATGGACCGGATCAAAAATATTGTTGCCTCTGGTGGGTTTATTAACAGTCTGCAGCAGGGACTTCTTGTGAATTAAATAGAGGAACATTGGGGCATATGTTACGTTTGAGGCATAGCTACTCCAGTTTATTGATGGGCAGTTAAAGTCTCCCAAAATGATAAGAGTTCTTATTTATACAGAATTCATCAAGTACATTTAGGAACTACATATAATTTACAGAAGACATGGAGGGTATCCTGTAACAAACTAAATACTGATAGGTGGTCTTGTTTAATGTGATTTGAAGCTAAATGAGTTCTGTTTGAGGATCTCTAGGAATCTGTCTAGGGTTATATGGTCCCTAGCAAATATGGAGACATGACCACAGTTGCCATCAGGTGTAGATATGGAGGGAGTTTTTCCCAGCATTTAAATAAAATTTCAGCAATTACACAAACATGGATGCCCTTCAAATGCAGACATTTTCTTTGTTGTTGAAACATCTAGCATTGAGTAGAGACACCTTCATGTGATCTTGTTTTGGATTTGATGCGTTAGTTACATTGGGAGGTCCATCAGCTGGATTCTGCTTAAAAAGGCATCACGAGGGTAGCAAAAGCCTTAGCCAGTATGGAACAAGATGTGCAGCCCATTTTTGGGAAAGCAAGTCAGAGGGTCAAGCCTCTCATCCCATGCTAAAGCCTACTGCATTTTCCATGAATTTCACCAACGTAATTGTGAAAGCTAGCTATCTTTAAGGCATCATTCTTGCAGGAGGAAGGATTATGCTCAGGACCAGATTTTGAACGTATGTGACTCTCCATGAGGACTAAGGTTAGTAACAATTTTCATTTTACTACCTACTTTGACAGAGAATCGGCCACAATTAATAGTGCAACTTACTACTAAACAGGAATTGTACAAGAGGTTACATTATGCCAATCAAGCAATGTAAGCATACATCTTCCCAGTTTTTGTTTGCATACCATGCATCAATAATTAGGTGCTATAGGGAGCTTTATTTGACAGAACCTGCCCACTTTAGTCTAAAGGTTAACAGTATGTATCTGACATTCCAATTATAAATATTCCATACAGAAGACAAATACAGATGTGGGTGGCTATTACTGGTGGACACCTTTACATCAGGATATGCCAAAAAATGATGCAACAGTTGAGACCTCTCAATATTTGAATACATTGTACATTACCTTCTTTAATTTTCCCCTTTGAAGCACATCCTAATTTCCCCTCTTTAGCAATACTTCCCTTTATATATCTGGTGGAGTAGAGGACTCTCTTAACATTTCAGTTATATTCTGTTACAACTTTTAAGATCTTTCCTATGCTCCCATCAGAATTTGTACAACCTCATAGCCATCATATTCACTGTTATCAGCTCTCTTCCATGATGAGCCATACCCTATTCCCTACAAAGGACTGATTCACCTATTGCTTCCCCACTTTTTCAGTTTGTTGTAACCTTGAGGTTGGGTGAGGTGAGTTGAAGAGTGAATGTATCAGGACAATATATTATCATAAGTACCATCTATTTTCATCCAACTCTTTGCTTCAGGAATATACATTGTACAGAGAAGGGCTTGGCCTTATCAGATGAGCAATCTTCCGATATAATGACAGTTCCTTCAGTATCTTCTTCCCTAAAGTGGAAGTTATTTGCCTGAAAATGTCCTCATTAGCTTTTCCTGACTCCAGATTACTTCTATAAGTGAGACCAGAGGTAAGAATCTCAATATTGGTGCTGTCATTAAAGTAATCATGCAGCTACATTGTCACATATAATGTAATGTACTTTGGAATTAAAGTTTTGTATTGACGTAACATTCTTCTGCTTTGGGATGTGGATGGGTTCTGTTTTGTGGTCCTTAGCCGTTTTACTGAAAATACAAAGGTAAAGAATTACTCATAAGGTAAATGGTACCAGTGCTCAGATATAAGATTATCAATGTAGGTGACTTACTCCAGTGCAAGTCACTTATACTGAGAACAAGTCTTTTTTGAGTCTGGCTCACTGTATTTCTGCCTTCTACTTCTGCCTGCTTTGTATTCCATGTTACTGTTTAAATATGCACATTTAAGTTGTACTCTGTTTGCCATTATTGCCTAGTTAGTAACTTGGGCTAAGTCTGAAATTTGTCTTGATTTATGCTCTTCCCAGGTAAACAGAATTAAAATAAATGAAATAAAAATAAAACAAATGATCACTGGATTCAGCATGTCCAGTTAAGTATGGTTCTGAATAGAAGTCATATATTACAACAAGAATTCAGAGTCTGAAGATACAACTTAAATGACTTGGGGAGATATTTGGAAATATCTTTCATTGAAAGTGTGGGGGTGGCTGAACAGACATTGTAAAGTGACAGTAGAAAAGCATAAGACACGCAGGAGGCAGTTCTTACAAAGGGTGTGACAAGCAGAATCCACACCTTATTCAGTAGGTAGAGATGTGGACATGCTATGTGGGCCAAACAGCATTTATTTGCAATCAAAGTAAATGTTTCTGTGTTTGTCACATGTTGCCAGATGCTCACAGATGTGGGACAGTATCTGTCAGAAGTGAGCTGCACACAGTGTGGATTGCAGCAAAAGATATGGGTTGCTGGCTGTCTCTGCTTTCTGCACTCAAATAAGTTTCTAGATCCTGAGTAATGGAACTCGTTCTGATGATTTTGGTTAGCCACGTCCTCAGAATACAGAAAAACTCAAGTACATCTACGGTGAAAATGTGCCATTCCTGTGGCACAGTACATGTGTACAAGACAAACTAAGATGTGAAACAGTATAGTACAGTAACGGTTACCTAACGAAGAAATGGCACATCTTGATAGTGTTTCCACTATCAAGGATGCACAAACAGGAAATCTATGGAGCTTTGTGTCTGTGCTGCTCACTCTTAAAATAAAGTGAGCAAAACACATTCATCCCAATTACAGTACAGTAAGTTGTTTGTTTCTTAGCATTTAAGAATGCAGTCAAAAAGCTGTTCTTTTGAAACTGAAAGTAAAGTACTATAAAATTAAAGTGTGTTTCAGTCCTAGTTGTTTCAAATTGCACACCTAATACCTGCAACTGATTCCAAAAACAAAGCTAGAATATTCTAGTTGTAACATACCTTCTTGCCAAAATTAAAAAAAAAAAAAAACATACAATAATCCTCACAGACAGATTTTGAAATGGGCCTCGGGGGGGTGTAGGAGGGGACATTGCCAAGTCCAGCTTTCGTTGCTCCCCATGGTCAATGCATTATGATTCACTGGATTGTGATCATCAATTTGAGTCAACTATATATATATATATATATATATATATATATATATATATATATATATATATATATATATATATATATATATATATACATATATAGATAGATATAGTAAATTGCTGATTGTGGCCAAGGTGCAAGACATGACTGTTCCTTTTGAGATAGCTTGGTAAACAAAGCAGCATAATGACATTGGTTAGGTTTTATGTTTGCATTTATCATGATTAGATTTTAAATCTATTTTTTAACTGGTAATTGAATTGGTCTTTCTCAGTACATTTACATCTACAATCCTTACCAAATGGGATAGGATATGCAGACCATTGTAGAGTAGCCAATCAAGTATCACATTTTTAGAAGCTGGGAACAAACTGGAGTGCCTAGAAAAAAACATAACTATGCACACAGATGGAGAACATGCAGAATTCTGTACAGTGACCAGAGGTCAAGACTGAGCCCAGAATCTGCAGCTGTGATGCAAGGATTTGAACAACAGAGCTACCATGCTGTTTACATAAATGCAAAATTCACCATGTAAGATGCAATTCTTTATAAGTACATGCATGCAGTTTATTTTTTAATTCATTCACTGAGTAACTTGTTTACTTCAGATATCTCACTGGGAAAGAAAGGCCATGGTTGGGTGAAGTGGGACCGACTGATACTGTTTTACTGTTGAAGTTTCTAAGATGGACTCACCCCCGTCTGGGTGAATATGAACAGGAATGACAAATATCATGGTTAACTGTGCCAGATCCAGGGCAGAAGCTGTTTGCTCTCCATAACACTGCAGGGTATGTTTGCCTATGAACAGCAGGTGACAAATAGAATTTCACGCACCCCATATGATCAACATGGTGTGACTTGTTCAAATGAAAAACAAGAAAAGGCTCTCACTAAACACTGAATCTGAGAGAAGCTTCATACCACTGTTGAAGCAAATGTTTTCCTGTACTAGGGGATGCACTTGAAATTAATCAAATTCCCTTTACAAATGTGGAAAAGTAACATTAATGCTCTTCATCTGAAACAGAACAGATATTATACATTTTATATTACAATTATGAAAATGTGCATTTTTATTCAGGCTACCACAGAGTGTTGAGAACTGCCTAGACTGCATGCTGAGAGCTGGTGCTTTACTAAACAGATCCTCTTTGCAGATTTTAAAACACTATTTCATAAATGGTTTAAACTCAGAAATGATTATAAAATCAACCTGAGTCAGCTCTGCTAATACTAAATTATTTGTTTAAAATTACATTAGGAAGAATAACCCCATAATGCGTAGCATCTTGATTTCAGGTGCATTCAGAGATGGTTAATATTAACACAGTCTAGTAAGAAATGCTACACAGACGAAATTATACAGAAAAAAGAAACAGTAAAGATAAGAATAGATTTTTTTTCCTGCTGTGCTTTTGATTCCATTTCTTATCTCTTCCATCCACAAACATCCCCAAGATATATATTTTAGAATGTTTTGTTGGGAATTGTTGGATGGCTGTCTGTTTCCTAATGAAAGATCCCAAAGTCCAAAAGAACTTAATGACTTAAGAAGTATTCCATGAACATGGCATGCAAATTGCAGATATGAGGTCTGAGCTCAGTTCAGCTGTACTTTCAGGGTTACAGCACTATTTTATTCTCCACGTTATTCTATTTTTAAAAGTCCCAGCATAAGCTGACCACTGAGATGAGACCAATATCAGTTTGTCAAAGACTCCCATTAGCCAAATGAGGTAGCATAACTAGGTGTCATGTTCACCCTGTCTCTATTTCTTGTGCCAATAGCTCTGTAACACCAAAGCTCTTGTTAAATAGGGTAATTATAAATATATCATAAAATGTGCAAGGAGTAACAATATTCCCTGCCGCCTTCTATGGATGAGGTGTTAAAAACATATTTGCTCTTTTTAACTTTAAAAAATAAGATCAGAAAATCACTGATTAAAATATATAGAACCAAAATGATTTAGAAGAGATATCTTCTGTTCTTCTCTCTATTTAATCTTTGATTTATTAAGTTGGTTAACCCTACACACAATATACATTTAATAATGGAGTTACATTTACACTAGTTTTTCACTTGATTTGATAGTTTCTTCAGACCGTGTTTTCAGGATCTTCATAGAAGCTTAAATCCTCTACCTTTGATAAACTAGCCTGCCATGGAACACCCCCAGGAAAGAGCTATCATGTAGTATTAGTCTTTGTTATTTAAGTCTGACAGATGGCAGTACACCTTGGAGTAGACAGGCATCTCATTTGCCACTCAGACTTGTTAATGCCCTCACCTTAGAATCAAAAGTATAATGCCATTAATCTCGCACACACACCCACACACACACGCACGTACACACACGCACACATATCCGTGTGTATTCTCAGGATAGTAAACAGCCATATCATGGCGTTTTAACATTAGAGGGCTGCTGAGGAATCTTACTTACTGAGTAATCTGTATCCTGCCTCCCTCCTCCAGTGAAATAGTCATACGTAAAATGTATCAGTTTTCTCACAATTCATAATCAGTGAAGTGTCTGGTTCTGAAATCTTTTGCTAATTGGGTAATTACACATGGGGCTAGTATACCCATTTGGTTTTCTGTAACAGTACACTTTGCATGACAGCTGTTGATATGCAGCACATCTCGTGAGCTTGCTTTTGGTCAGTAGTCACAAAGCAGCTTACCATTTAGTTACATGTTTGATATAGCGGACCTTTTAGGTCTGGTGTGGGAGATGAAAATACTTTCTGAGCAAACTGTTAGACACCAACAAAACACTCATTTCGACTGTAAGATATCAGCGCACCTTGCAAGTTCAGTATTAGCTAACAGTATGCCTTGCATGTCCACTGATGGAAGCCAAGTATTGGCTAACAGCATGTCTTGCATGTTCACTGATGGATGCAGGCATAATGCTCAGCTGGACTGCTTCATGAAAGTAGTGTGTCTTGGTGGTCTGCTACTGAATGGCCACATTCCTTGTGGGACAGATGATGTGTGCTAACATTCCTTGTGAGCTTGTCACACTTTTCAGAATTTTGATGGATAGAAACATGCTTAACAGGTCTGCTATTGTATAGCAGTATACTGTATACCAGCTGTTGGAGAATGGGATATCAATTTACCCAAGTGAACTATTTGATTTATACATTTGTATGTCCTTATGTGATCAAATTTTACAGCTGTACTCAGCACACGTTTTGAGTTACCCATTTGTTAGTTGCATACCTTACAAATCTGCTGTTAGATATAATAATATGTTCATACCTGTTGTTAACTATTTCTACATATCATAAGATAGCTACTGTATTCCCTCATAGCTTTCATATACATTGTTGGGTACCATTCAGTTAATTTAGAATTAAATAATAATAATTCAGTGTGCTGCCTTACTGCATTATTACATAGCAAAACCACCATTTTGGAGCATAAAGGTGTAAATTAGCATTACCTGCATGGAACTCATAACATCTTGTTAGCAGGCTAAGAATATATGCAACATTATTATATACTGCCAGTGTAAAATGTACCTTGTCATTTTTGCCTTCTTCTTAGATGTTATGGCTGAAAAAACGTTCCAAGACAACCTAACTTAATTCTTTATTGAATATATAATATTCTGCTGCATATTGGGGTACTACTGCAGTCATATTTTGGATACATAGGAATCTAGAGCTGGATACTAGCATACTGTAAGAGTCTAGTGTTGAACAACAGTGTAGTGCAGGGGTAGTGTTAGACACAAGTATATTGTAGAATGTTAGTAATGGATACTAGCATTTTCATAGGTTCATAAGGAGACCATAAAGAGACTCAGCCATATCACTCAGTAATGGTGGGAGACTGTCTCCCTTCATAAAAAGACTTTCTCCACATAATACTGTTGAAAATGTGCAATCATTAATACAGTCATTCAGGTTGGTTTTAAAGGTTGCTACGGAAGTACTCTGCTTGATTGGTAAGGACAGCCTATTCCAGAAACAGGGGATACATTGGGTTAGGTATCTGTATTGCTGTCCAATGTTACATGATAGTGTAGGTTTAGGTCTCTAGAATGTGTGTTTGCTTGTTCAAAGAGTGCTGGGTCATTCATGGCATGGAAAGCTAAACAGGCATCCCCACTCAGGTGTCTGTAAAAGGGACAAAGCTTTTACATTATTACAGTAGTTCAAGGTACTGAGACCAGAGATATTGTTAGTGAGAAAACATTTTGTATGAGTTTATAGTTTGATACCAGTATCTACAGCCAGTCAGGTTATGGAAAGCAGCATTACTTAAAATTTATTTACTACACACAACCATATAAGTGTGAGTAACTTGAAGCAACCACATTTTTGTGAATCAAATGTTATATACATTATGAAATCTGAGGCTTCTGTCAGATACAAGCAAACCTGTGAAATTAGCTGCTGTGCATGAACATATATTTTGCAACATATGTCATTTGTTACCATATACTATGAGTCGTGTCGCCTTTTTAATTTCACTAACCGAGAAACCACCAACACTGAGTTGATAATGAAAAAAGCAATAAACATGGAAAAACCTTAAAAAGCAATGCTGCTCCAGTTGGACAGGTGTTGTGAAAGAGCATCAGGAAAGACTACTCAGATGCTGGAAAACACACCCAATAATGTAGATTTGAGAGAGGCATAATTTGTCCCTCTTCTCTACGAAGGACTGGTAAGAATACATTCATAGGCTTAGCTGTCAAGCTTAGGACCAGTTGGTCACCTGTATGGCTTGACATTTAAAACTGTTACTCTGTGAATTATTCCCTTATGTGAGTCAGTGCAAGTGGGGAGTAAAAAGATAATGCTCTGAATATAGCCCTGGTGATCCTAGTTCAACTAATGGCTTTGGTGCTTGCTGCCTCTGGAAGAGATGCATGGGTGAGACCATCATGGGGGTTAGCAGGGCAAAGCAAGATGCATACACAATCCCTCAGAAGAGGGGAAATAGTGCAGTAGGCATGCTGTGGGTGGGCTTACTGCTTCCCAAGTCAGTGCTTTGTGGTAGGCCCCATTAATGAGTGCACCACAATATCCACTTAAGGAGGGAGAAGTTACCCTGCCAAGTGACTTAAGACCTAGACACAAAATAAGACTCTCCTTACTGGGTTATCAGACAAAGCGCAGACTCCCTGATGTCTGTCTCAGTGAAGGCCCCACTTGATGTTCTCTCCCTTACAGATCTGGGCATCCCTCCACTACCACTAGTGAGTCAGTGAGTGAGTGAATGAATAAGGGAAAGGTCTGATGATCAGCAAGGCAGAGAGGGGAGAAAGCATAGAAAATATTATTTGTAACATTGGTAAAAGCCTTAGCAAGGTGAATCCAAGTAATGTGCATTGTCAGTCCTTCAATAATTACTGTTCATGCCTCTTCAAATAATGTCAAAAGAATCAAAAGGAAAGAGCTCCCCCTTAACAAATCCATACTGTTATATTTCTAATAGAAATAGGTCATCTATGCCATTTTGTATAAGCCTCCTTATGACCCTGTTCATGATTATAAATAGAAGAACAGGCTCATAGATCTCAAAATGGTTTGGGTGTGGTGTGACCCCTTCCCCACTTTGTGAAATGGTACCACTACATCATAGGTAAGGGATGGTATCTGCTTGTTAATAATTTCTTTAGCACAACTGCTAGGGGGGTGTTTAGTTTTTCTTTGATTCTTTATAGAAAAATAGCAGGTATGATATTTGGTCGCACTGAGCCTGAGATTTTAATCACACTTATGCGAGTAGTTTTCACATCTAGGGATGATTGCCCTTATCTCTGTGGCACTCTGACATATGCCCTTGCTTATTATGAAGTTTTCAAGAAATTTTCTGCTAATGTATTCAATATGTCCTGTGGCTGGGCAAATGTTTCATTGTTTATGGATAACATTACATTCACACATTTTCCTTTTCACTTTTCTTTTTTTTTTCTCTCATATTTTTTTATTGATTTTCAAGAGTATAATTACAAACTTTTAACAAGAAAAAAACAACGTAATATCAAATTTTTACAAAAACTATATCAGTCCAAAATAGATACCAAATCTTCAATAACATTACATTTTGTCTAATAGTTTTTTAAGCTTTATCCAGGCAATTTGTTTATGAGTCATGTTTGAGGAGTGTAACATAGCTGTTTGTAATTCCTTACTACAAATAATCTTAGTAAAAGATATAAATTCCTTAAATGAGAGGTTATTTTTACATTTCCAATTTCTAGTAATAGTTTTTCTTGCTATAGCAAGTAGAGTCCAAAGGAGGTTCATTTGATTCAGTGGAACATACCTTGGCATTGGTGCATTAAAAAGTATCATAGAATCAGAGATTTTGCATCTGTCCGACCACAAAGCTTTAATAAAATTTTTAAACTCCATCCAAAATGTGGTTATTGTTCTGCATTCTAAAAACATATGTGCCCAGTCGGCATTTATTAGCTCCTCGCATCTCCAACATCTATTAAAATCTTTCTTGCTTATTCTAGAGGGGTTTTTTTGTTGTAATAAAACTTCTATGAATGAATTTCCATGTAAAAATTTTCCAATATGTGAAAGAAGAGGTATGGTAAACAGATCTGAGAATTAAAGTTTTATCCTTTATATGTATTTGGGAGTTGGTGAAATTGTTGATATATTTCCATAAATTGTCGTCTAATATTATTAGATCTGATCTAAGAATGTTGTAAAATCTTGACAATGAGATACCATTATTATAGCCTATATTGGTGAAGTCAAAGAGGATGGATAATTTTTTGGGGAGGTTTGTTATAGCAGGAAAATTATGTCTTTAAAATTCCGTTAAAATAAATTCTCTGAATATTTGAATATTTAACCAGTTATTTTGGTATATATTATACCTGGCTAAAAGGTAGGTAGTATCATGAATATTATTAGGTCCTAAAAACTGATGCCAGAATAATAACCCATTTTCTTCCATAGTTTTTATTTTCATCATGTTAAAGGAATCAAAGCATCCCTTGGTTAAGATTATTGGAAACATTAGAATGGACAAATTGTTGTTCAAAAGGTTCTTATTCATTACTTTTTTTTAAATTTTGCAAGATATATTTAATTATAGGAATAAGATATGATTTTTCCTGCTCATTGTTGAAGAATTCTTTAATAACTATAAATAGCTTAATATTTTCAGAACAATATACGTTTTTGAAAAACTTGTCAAAATTACTTAATAGTATTGTTTTGTGTAAATTTTTCCAATTTGAATGTTATTTTGGACTTAACCACAGACTTGTTATATTAAGAATAATGACATCAGCATAAAGCTCAAAATTTGGAAAAGCAATCCCTCCTTCAATCCAGTTTTTATAGTGCCAATCATATTTAATCCTTGGTTTTTGAGGATACCATAGAAATTTAATTAATATAGTGTTTATGTGTTTAAGTTGTTTTCTAGAAGGAGGAGCCAATAATGTTTGAAGATAAAAAAGAATTTTTGGTAATAGAATCATTTTTATCAGAGATTATCTTTCTTCTATAGTAAAGAACATTTTCTTCCATCTGTTTATGTATTCTGTGATTTTATTTAATAAAATTTTATAATTTATATTTATAGTGTCCTTCCATTTAGACAGAATATGAACCCCTAGATATTTCAATTTATCATTGGTCCAGTTAAAGTTATTGTAATTAGATAGAGTGTTATTCAATTTGTTATTGATGAGAATAGTTTCTGTTTTGTTTTGGTTAAATCTAAGGTTTGAGATTTCCTCAAAGAGTTTTAATGATCTGATAATGTGATCAATAGATGAATCAATATTTCCAATAGTTAATAAGATATCATCTGCAAAGAGTAAAATTTTAGAAGAATAGTTCTCATTAACATCAAAACTTTTTATGTTTATATTGTTTCTTATAAAATTAGCAAATGGTTCTATTGCTAATGCAAATAGTAGTGGGGATAAAGGGCAACCTTGTCTAGTGCCTTTTAGAATTTGAAGTGGGCCAGATAAAAAAGCGCCAATTTTAATATACGCTATAGAACCTTCATATAATTTTTTTAACAAGTTTAAGATTTCTGAGGAGAAATTATATTCTTTTAATACCATAAATAAGTATGTCCAGTTAATAGAATCAAATGCTTTATCTAGATCTAGACTGATGAGTGATAATTCTTTTTTTTTTATTTGCAAAATCTATTAAAAGTTAAAAGTCTAATAGTATTATCCTGAACTTTTCTGTTCAGTATAAAACCTGTTTGATCATTGTTTATTAAAGTCAGCATCATTTGATTTAATCTGTTTGCTAAAATAGACGTAAATATTTTATAATCTATATTTAATAGGGAAATAGGAAGATATGATGAAACAAATTTAGAGTCCTTATCTTGCTTTAGAATGGGAGAAATTAGCGAATATTTCCAAGAAGGACAAAGTTTGTCACTTATTCGAACTTCCTCAAGTGCTTTCATTAATAGCTTCAAAGCGGTATCAGGGAAGATTTTATATAATTCACCTATTGTGCCATCAAGACCAGAGGCTTTATTATTTTTAAGATTTTGTATTCTTTCTTTAACTTCTATTAATGATATTGATTTAAGTAATCTATTATTTTGTTCTTTAGAAAGTTTATTATTTATATTGTTTTTTAGAAATTCTATTTTTGAACTATTATTAGTAAAGTTTATGTTTGCTTTATTCATTGTTTCATGATATGAACGAAAAATCTCTAAAATATCTTTTAGATCTGAAGAAGGTTTTGAATTGTGTTTAGATGTGTCTAATATTTCATTTATGTGTTTACTCTTGTGAAAACTTTTCGTTTTGGCTGCTAATCTATACATATGTTTTGGATTAGATGAATAAGATTGTAATTTTAACATCTCTAAATTAAATGCTACTTTATGACTAAGAATTTCTAAATATTCAAGATTTAGTTGTTTTAATTCCAGATTCGAGCCCAATTCTTTGGGGTGTAAGTTCTTTTTTAAAGTGTCAATTTTCAATTGTAGATTTAATAATTCTTTGTCCCATTCTTTCCTTTTATGTAAATACTAGGTTTTTATTTTCCCATATAGATAAGATTTTAAAGAGTCCCAAATAAACACTTTATTTGTGTTATTATTATTAAGTTCAATATAATAGTTTACTTCCTTTATAAACCATTCTTTGAATCCTTTTATCTTAATAATATAGGCTGGTAGTCTCTGCCAATGAATAAGATCGTTTGGCTTAATTTTAATTTTAAATAGTATGGCATTGTGGTCTGACAGAGAGCATGATGTAATCACTACATCTTGAGTCTTAGATAATAGGCTGTCAGATATAAACACTTTATCAATAGTTGTCTGTGTACCATATCTATAAGAAAAGTGAGTAAAATTGAGAGACCTCTGCTCCTTGATCATGTATATGTCTTTTAGGTTATATAATAAGACAAAATCTATCAATTATTTGGCTGATGCAGGTATCTTAATATTGCTGACATTAGTGGTATCTTTAGATGATAGAATACAATTAAAATCACCTGCCAAAATGATATCTCCTTTAGAATTTGCTGTTATTATTTCCAAATATTTGTTTGCAGATTTAGCACCAATACCAGGTAGCCAGTACATATTTGCTAAAGTAAAATATTTCTTATTCAATTCCAATACTACTAGACACAACATACCATTTTTATCAGAGAAACTGTTAATTATTTTAGGTATTGGTAATGTATTTTTCCACAAAATCATGGTTCCTCTTCTCTTTGTTTGGAAATGAGATTCAGCTAGAATACTATAACCTTTAAAAGCCATTTTTTCTAGATCTTTCTGAATAATGTGTGTTTCTTGCAAAAATATAATGTCAGCTTTATTAGATGCTAAGTATTTGAGTAACCTTCCTCTTTTAGAAGGGTTATTAAGACCATTAGCATTCAGAGACAGACATTTAAACCCAGACATTGATTACTTTAAGCTTTTGATGGATAAATACTATTCTGGACTTAATTAACAAGTAATATTCAGAGAAGATGAAAATATAACTATATACAAAACTAACCATGGAACATCTAGTTCCTGGATTGATGAAGAAGTCATCAATACCACCCTCTATCATCCTTAGTGCTCAAGACTATCGTTCTCTAATGCTACTACCTAATATTTTATTGAATCAACAAACTACAACCTATTAATTCTCCAAGATGAATAGGTATTACTATGTAGGAGATATTGTGGAAAACATCAATTACCATGAATAATGTAATTTTCAAAATTTTTAAGAACAGTGTCTTTAAACTTGTATCATGACATAGTATATCATATTCATTTATGTCTATTCTATACTAATACAGATCTTAATCTAGTATACTACATTAGATCAAAACCTACTTATCTAGGAATTCAGTAAAGAAGTTTATGTATAAAAATAAGAATATTTATCATGTAACAAAACATTCCTGTATGAACTTGTCTGTGAAATCACAAGTGTTAATATTTACTATAGAATCAGCATATTAATATATAGCCTATAGGCTTATTTTCCTTTTATATAAGATATAAAATCACCAGTTTTTCCTTCCCTAAAAAAAAAAAAAAATATCTGATTAACCTTAAATAATTTCTTAAGGTATTAAAGATATTTAAAATAAAGATGTACTAATGAGATTTTTTACATGAGAAGATAATATTTAAGGTGCACAAATATCTATGCAGGTATATAGATCTGTGTAATCATCAAAAACATTAGCTTTTCTTTCCAAAGATGTGAGTCTAAAGAAACTATGTAGTGTAGCTTGATTTTGATAAAAATATCATACAATGAAGTCACACCTTTTAACCTTCAAGGACACTTCAGTTTTAGATGTTATAGTAATAATGTGTTCCCTTAAGTTGTACTTTTTAACAAAATACATTAACACATTTTACCAATATTTTTTCAGTTAGAGTGGCAGTGGTTAACATGCAATATATCTCTTGCTATAAAATGTAGTCTACAGACAGTAAAACATTCAATATTTTATGAATATTAGTGAAAATGTCAGATTGTAGTATGCACTTATGTAGCTTGAGGTGGATTAAGTAGATCACAATTTCACCATTCACTATAAATCCAACATGATGTAAACTATTAATTAGAAAAGCAGTTAAAAAGTAAAGACTACCTTTTGAAATAACAACTGTCCTCATGTCCTGATGAAAGTAGTAACTATAAGCCAAGAGTAACCATCCCCACTTTGCACTGCCCCCCTAACAGTCTTCTACTACTATCACTGACTAGTGAGGCAAAAGCATCACTTCAGTAACAACTAAGATCATTCTCTAAGCAGAACTGTCTCTTTTTCTTTGGAACCAAAATTTTTCTTGCCCCAATATATTATTTCACCCTTTTATAACATAATTATTATTTATTGTAATTGTCTGTCTGCAGCTTTGGCTTTCCCAATCCAGCAGTATTGCCATCAACCAACAACTCATATAATCAATAAGATTGGGGACAAAGATATCAAGATGAAAGCACAGAAAATACATAGCTGCCCCAAAATCTACTTTAAAAATAATAAGAACACATTAACCCCCAATAGATAATGTATTTTAGTGACTTTATAACCATTGCATATGCCACTTTCTGCTCTGCTAACTAAAAAGGATCAGATGACCTAGTCTATGTTTTCACTGTATCTGTTAGCTACAGCTGCCAACTAATGATCAAGTATAAACTACTTTGTAAAACACGTCATCAGAAAACTTATTATGAAGGGAACAACATAGGCATCAACATTGGTTTAGTAAAAAGGACCTTTATATATGTCTATGTTTTTTATATATTTTTCTTTGTCGCTCTTGGTATGTGATAAAGCGTTCAGTTGTTCCATTTTCTGGTAACGTGAATACGTAACCAAAGTTCACATGACAAAAGAGACTTCGAGAGAGCACATGCATAAGTCTCTTGTATTACAAAGAAGATCTGACCAAGAAGTCTCGAGGCAACAGCCTTCTTTTTCCTTTTTTTTTCCTTCCTTTAACATTTGAATTTTGGCAGTTAAAAGCTCGCACTAGGGAATCTGCAGCAAGCTATGATAACTGTTCACGAGATACTCGTGATGTGCATTTTGTGAGAGAAAAGAAAAACAGAAAATATTACTCAAAAAGCATGTATATGAAGTACAAAAAAAAAAAAAACCCACAACTTTGCCACATTTTATATAAATATAAAATTTTCTGTAACTATCAATTTTAATGGCCAATGTATCTGATAACAAGCATACAAACCCTCCTGTCCCTGCAACACATACTCCACCAACTTTCATCAGAAAATACATCTCCTTTTCCCTCTCCGTCAGCAGAGGGACCCACAAACCACATTTAGTAAAGACACAAACCTCTCAAGTGTATGAGAATGCATTTTTACATGTCATGACGGATTCTTAGAAAGAAAACAATCTTCTCTTATTATGATAAAGAACAATTTCCAATACCTTTTAAACTATTTAGTACAAGTCACATTAAGTTATATCCGTTAGCTCTAAAAGGACCCAAGCATAACATGACCTTTAACAGGAGAGAAAGCCCGCTGATGCAAAAAGGGGCTACACTTTCATTTAATTGCACTGAGATGGGGAGCCTTCATTTCACTTATCAGAGCGATCTATATCATCATAATCTAATACACATACAGTATCCGGTATTAAGGGGGTTCTTGTTTTAACCAATATTTCTATGGTATTGCTACATTGCCCCTATGTAGTTGTCAACTAATAATATACTCTGTCAAGGGAAGATTTAGAATTTTAACATCTATGTTTAACATTCTAGCGTATTTGTATTAAAGGCTTTTAAACAGCAAATAAATTTAAAAATAAATAAATAAATAAACATACTTAATAAATATTAAATGATTTTTTACCTTAACATGTATGTTTTTCCCTGATGTAGGTGATTTGTAGCACAAAACTTTTGGGATTTGAAGGGATTGTGGAAGAGCTTCATTTGTATTATTTACCCTTAAGCTTCTTGCTTGTTTTATCAATCAATAACATTTTTCCATTTGTTGCTTGCCCTTTTAAACTAGGTAATGAGATGTCCATATCTTCAGTGTTTTCCAAAATCTTATTCTTTTTCACATATTCAGAGGAGTCATCAAGATTATTAAATATTTTTATTCCTTCAGATAGATGTATTTTAATTCTGGCAGAAAAAATGATTTGTGCTTTAATTTCAGCTTTCTTCAGATTTTTAATGAGAGGAATGCAGGCTTTTCTTTTAGTTATTATAGTAGAGGTATAGTCATTGTCAAATCTTATTTTTTGACTATTAATTTGTATAGGATTACCTGCCCATGCTGTTCTCAGGATTAAGTCCTTGTCTTGAGATGATAAAAATTTTACAACAATGGATCTTGAAGCATTTGGATTTTTTGACACAGACATATTTGACAATGACCTGTGAGCTCTCTCTATCCCAAAAGAGAGAGATTCAGGTAGGTTTAGTGTCTTAGGCAATGAGTCATTCAAGAACTGTATTGTGTTATTTCCTTCCATTTTTTCAGGTATGCCGTATATTCTAATATTATTTCTTCGTGACCTTGATTCTAGGTCCTCCACTTTATCTGAAAGTGCGGTGTTTTGCTTTAGTAAGAAGTCAATCTGGCTATCATTTTCATGCTGTCTTCCATCTATTTCATTAAGAGATTCTTCAATTTCTGTTATCTGGTCTGTGTGTCTTGTAATTATCTCCTTGAATTCTTCAATCTGCTTCCTATTTTCTTTCTTCATGTTTTCCATGATTTTTTCTAAATTGTCCATTTTCATGGAAAGATCTTGAATACTGGATATTATTGTTTGTAATTCTTTCTTCATGGAAGTTTCCTGGAGAGAGGCTTTTGAATGACTCGTGGCTGAGAGAGTCTGTTATATTCAGCTGCTGTAATTCTGACAGGATGTAATTCACTTTCTATTCACCAAAATTGAAATATTTGTAGAAAAAAATAATCCACTGTATCTAAATATATAGGTGAAAGAAAACTTAGATGTTTTTAAAATAATATTAAGAAAATTTCCTGTCAGAGAAATTTCTGTTAAGCAGAGCATCAAAAAAGTGCTGTTATCTCTCTGACATCTTGGCCACGCCCCCCCCTTTCACTTTTCTGATGTAATTAAGGAACATCTTAGTATTATTTTCAACTTTTGAAATCAAGTGTTCATAGTTAGATCTGGAAGATTTGAAGTGAAAAGCAAGTAATTTCTGTAAATAATCTAAAGCTAAGTAGCACCTCATTGTTGATTTTTTGATTTCACTGTTTTCTTTTTAATTTGCTTGCATATGTGTTTCTTACTGGTATGTGCTCATGAGCACAGGAGTTAACAATATCACAGAACTCCTTCATAAAACACTGAGCTGAATTTTTTAGTTCACACACAACAGTATCTCAGTCTGTTTTCATAAGTATGTAATTTGTTGCATCATAGTTTCCACTGATAAATCTAGCAAGGATGTTTGAATACTGAAACGTAAGTGGCTAAAAGTACCAAAAAACTGAGCTGATCAAAGTACATAAAGCCTATTTTTAAAAAAGAGTAAACATCAGGAGCAAATAACATTAATCAAAATGCTAGTTGGGTTTGTTTCTGCAAGTCTGACTACAGGGAAATCCATACTATATCCAACATTGCTGTAAAACTTGGAGAATTCCCTTTTTCCAAGATACAATGATTTTAGAGATAGTGTGTATGTGTGTGTGTGTGTGTGTGTGTGTGTGTGTGTGTGTGTGTGGATAGATATAGATATTAACTGCAGGGTGCTGTGGGGTGCACACCCTGGTGCAGGAGTCTTGTCCCCTATGGAAGCATTTTTAATTTGTAACAGTGACTTTTGCAACTTGATGTTACTCCCCATGAATCTGACTTAAAGGTTTTCAGTTCTGAAATTTGCAGTTTTTGATCTTGTATTTCAGACAGGGCACAATTACATTTCAAGCTGCCTCACAGCAAGAGGTTCTCCAGTTCGATCCTCGGCTGGGGAGCCTTCTGTGCGGAGTCCTCCCTGTGGTCATGTGGGTTTCCACTGGGTACTCCGGTTTCACCTACATCCCAAAGACATGATGTAGGTGGATTGGACTCTCTAAATTGGCCCTAGGTGTGAGTGCGTGCATGTGTGTGCCTTATGTGGAAGGTTGGGTGTCAGGCTGGCAACTTGACACCGTAAAACTCCACTGCCAATCAGGAGCGGAAAAATGATCCACTGTGGTGATCCCTAACCAGGAAAAGCCAAAAGAAGAAGAATTAGAAAGTTGCTTCTGAGATGATAAAGCAAAATCTCTGCCGCATGTTTACCTCAAAAAGCAAAGAACAGCAACAAAACAAAAAATAAATACATCACTATGCCTAGTACATGTACAACTGCACTATTTACAGAACTTTACAAACACAGGTCTAGTTAATCTGATGTGTGGTTCACTGGGTAATTGTAGACTCAAGTCTGGTCAGCATCATCTGTGAGGCAATTAAATGATCATTAAAACATTAATAATAAGAATATGGGTAACCGACAGACTCTCAGCCTAATCCAATTTGGATTCATCAAGGGCACATCCTGCCTACTTAATCTGGTCGACTTTTACAAAAAGGTTACTTAAGCAACAGATGAAGAAAACGGTGTATACCATATATCTAGATTATGCAAAGGTATTTAACACTATTCCACACTCTGGTATTCTAGATAACTCTCACCCAAATGTCAATCCCTGTGTAACTCACTGGATAGCAAACTGGCTCAGAAATAGAACACAAGAAGTTGAATATGGTGAGTCTATCTCCTCCAAAAGACCTGTCACTAGTTGTATATCCCAGGGCTCAGTCCTTTGGCTACCCTTCTTTGGCATTTACTTCTCAGAGGTCCAAGCTAATTTTACGGGTTTCTGGCTGGTCAAGTTTGCAGACAACTGTAAATTTGGTGCCATCATAAACTCCATAGAGGGACTAAATCTAAATGCCAAGAGGTCTAAAATCATAACTTTGAGCAATCATGACTTACTTTGTAACACATTAATAACACACCCCTGAAAGCTGATGCCATAGTTAAGGATCTGGTTACTTATCAAAAGAAATAAAACTCCGTCGCTGTACCATAAAGGGCTGTCCTCCAGTTACCACTTAGATGTTCTGCAAAGCATTCGTAAATTCAGGATTCTGATGAAGGTGTTTATGTAAAGACGAAAGCGCGCTCAATCACCAGTGTATTTTATTCATGTCAGCTTGTGTTTTTTGTGGTTTTTGTGGCATTAAAACGTTGGACTAACTTCAGCCTGATATTCCTTTACGAATGCTTTGCAGAACATCTAAGTGGTAACTGGAGGACAGCCCTTTATGGTACAGCGACGGAGTTTTATTTCTTTTGGTAATTGTTGTGTGACGTGGTGTTCGAGATCAGTGGATCTGGTTACTTATGTCAGCAATGAACTGTATGTTGATCACCATGTATTCACTCTTGTAAGGAGATCCTTTGTCATTACACATCTTATATCTAAAGGTACTGCATCCAGATCCAGTTCCAGTTCCACTATACTAGGCACTTATTTGACCAATCGAGTATAATGTCTCTTTCAGTATGTATGTGTCCAAACACTTGTAACAAGTGGAAGGACCACATTGCTTTCTCACTAAAAATATCAACATCCTTAATCATAAAAACTATGCAGACCATCTCAAAACTTTGTATCTTGTCTTAGCATCATACAGGCTACTGAACGGTAACCTCTGCCTCACTTTTAGAGCTTCAGTAAACCCTATTCTGTCAGACCTATTACACATTTGTAAGCCCAGTGGTATCATAAACACCTAAATGAAACCTCAATCTCTTTTGCAAAATAAATAGAACATGTTGAAGAGATATATATGTATCGCAGAGAATACAGCTTCTATGGGACCATCTTCTTTCCGTAAAACAAAGTACTTGACTTATTTTATTCAAACATAATGGACTGAATGGATGGGTAACTGCAAATTCAACCCTGGTTTAGCAGTGCTGTCCCAATGGTTAGGGGAAATTTGAAAATGCCCTAAATGTATCCTTGTTCTGACGATTTCTGGGTTATTCATATGCAAACTATAAGGGCTACAAACTATGATGGGAATGTAAGAGTAGGCTTATTAAGATCCTCACAGATCAATAGCATAGTAAGTACCCATCAAGCTACTATATATCAGCATATCTCTTAAGCAGCTTGTTTGAATCAGGTATGCAATCAAGTTTCCTGCTTAACAATATGTATCCTGTTTTTTTTTTTGCTTATTTTTACTAGTTATTGTTTTTTTATTTCCTGCTGCATACTTTTTTACTGTATTTTATTGCTATTAACTAATCTGCATAGTTAAACTAAAAGTGTCTGCCTTACAGGGCCTGATAAATAAGGTTTTTACTGTCACGCTGTCTGTAAAGCTTTTTAGCTAATTTCACTGTGTGAAAGGTATTAATGGGAAATTTTCTCTACTTGTTAAGCACCTGTTTGTTCTGATTTCCTGCCAAGGAGTGTATCATATAACTGACTTGCTTGCAGTTAAAAACATTCTGTAGAGTCTCCTTGCTCCTTTATCCGTTTAAAAACTTTCATTTGTGGCTCACTGCTGTTCTTCTACCATGATAAACATTTCTGTAATGTTTACTGTCAAAAAGACTGTAGGCTAGTAGCTGTAGTATTGTCCCAGTTCAGATTTGCTGGCTCTGGGCCTGTTTGTTTTTGCAGTGTTTTTTTCTGAGCACATGACCAGGCCATCTTGAATTAGCAAAAGCCTTTCTTTACTTTCGTGGCAGGATTGTGTTGATTGGCTACTGGCTGGTGGAGGTTGGATGGTCTAGGGCTTGGAGTAAGCACTCATTGGTTCTTTTGAGCTTTTTTTAAAACTCTGTTTAAGGCTGTATCTTCTGATATTTAAGCCCTAACTTTGAGAGAATTTCTGTCTGTACACACTGAGCTGAGTGGAGGATGGGCATTCAGTACAACTCTGATCGGAGATATACAACAATAAGTATCCTGGCTTTTTTCTTTGCTTATTTTTACTAGTTATTGCTTTCAGCAATTTATATACAGCACTTTTTATTGCTTGCTGCATACGTTTTACTGTATTTTATTGCTGTTAACTAATCTGCATGGTTAAACTAAAATTGTCTGCCTTACAGGGCCTGATAAATAACATTTTTATTGTCACATGGTTTGTAAAGCTTTTTAGCCAGTTTCACTGTGTGACAGGTATTAACAGGAAATTTTCTCTATATGTTAAGCACCTGTTTATTTGTTCTGATTTCCTGCCAAGGAGTGTATCATATAATTGATTTGTTTGCAAGTAAAAGCATTTTGTAGTCTCCTTGCTCCTTTATCTGTTTAAAAACTTTCATTTTGTTGCTCACTGCTGTTCTGATGCTGTGATGAACATTTCTGTAGTGTTTACTGTCTAAAAGACTGTAGACTAGTAGCTGTAGTATTGTTCTGCACCCTCCCCCCCATCGCTGTGTTGCTGTTATACTTGGTGGCTTTGAAGTTGCCCGCCCCTATTGTAAATTTGATCTGGAACACTCCTCCCAGTCTAGTGTCATTAGCTCATTCTACCTAATACAGAGAGAACATTTGAGAAGGCCAACCCACTTAGTTTCCTAACCTTGAATTATCTTCAGCTTCTCCTCTCTCCCTTTCCTTTACAAAAAAAAAAAAAAAAACTTTGCTAGAATCTCCCTGTGTTCCTGCCTTTCTTGTAACTAGTCTACTCCAGATACAGATTTGCTATATCCAGGAAGGACTGTTTGTAACCTTCTGAGCCCCTCAAGCCTCTCTGTGTTGGAAGGAAGCCTGCTAGCTTATCAGTGGGAGTGGTAAGCACTAGGTAACCTATCTCTTATCACATAAGGAGTGGTTTCTAGCCCAGAAATTGTAGTTATTGGCTGTTCAGGCAATTTTTCCATATTTCTCAACTTTCTGATTTAAAAGTCTGCATTTGCACTTGTTCCTTTCATGTAAATAGTCTAGTTCATTTACAGATTCTTAGTTTCAGCACTTAAATTTGCTTATTCATGCTCAGCACTTGTTCGGAACTTGTTGTAAGCACTAAATAAGCTGCAAGTTACTACAGTACTCAGCCTTACTCATTGCCTTAAGGAAAACAGTTTTTGTACTTACTTTCCTCACTTACTTACAGAAAAACAGCTCTTATACTCACTTTCCTCACTTGTCAAGAGGAAAGTAGGTTTTTATTCATGCATGTTCAAGGGTCAGCTCCCAGTGTTCTCTCCTGTCCATCTGATGAATTTGGGCATCTTGGGGCAATGTAGCAATTGCCTCATGTACCAAAAAAAGAAGTGGAAAGCTCTCCAACAAGCACCAACTAAAAACCACAAGGAGAGCAAAAAGAGCTAGGAGAGTGAAGTAAGGCATTTATGATAGAGTTTTTATGGTTGTTCATTAATAAAGTCTTTTGGCCTGACGATTCATTTCACTCTCCTAGCTCTTTTTGCCCTCCTTGTGGTTTTAATTGCCTCATGTACACAGACAACCCTCTCCTCCTACCACCCAACACTACAACCTGTGAGAGATGCACTTATCTAGTCAAACTGGAGGTAAAGCTCACTCCAACCAAGACTGAACTTGACAGTCACGAGGAGAAGGTAAACACTTGCACCACACCACACTCATCCCAAAGTCCCACTAAACCTACACCACCAAAATCCACACATAGAAACACAAAAACATTCACATAGGCACTCAATAATAATCTGATCAAGCAACAGAGACCTCCAAAGCAGAAATGCAAGCAACCTCCACCTCCCCAACACAACCCAAATGACACATAGCCCACAGACTCAGTGTGCCACTCAACCACAGTCCATAAGGCGAAACAATGTACCCAACACACTAGTCATAGGTGACTCTATAGTCAGGCACACTGATGTCCCACTCACCAGGCTAAACAAGGAGAAGGTTACTGTCAGCTGCCTGTCGGGTGCCAGGATCCACCACATAACCCACGCACTCAGGTCGCTCCACAAGAAGCACAGATATGACTCTGGCATTGTCCATGTTGATGTGAATGACCTGAGACATACCTCCCTGGACTACATGAAAAGAGACATGGAAGAGCTCTCTCATCTTGTAGCCCAGGCAGGTATGACTCTAGCCCTGAGTAACATCATGCCATCACCCAGAATGATACCGCAGTATAAGGACAAAATGACTGACTTCAACAATTGGCTAAGCATCTGGTGTCATTCTACAGGGATCCAATATCTGTCTTCCTGGGATGATATGGGATTCCGGATACTGGCTAAGGCTTTTGCCGCCACTATAGTGCCTTTTTTAGGCGAGGTTCAAATGACAAATTCACCACCATAAGAGGAACAGGCAAGCAAAAACTGAGGGCAATGCTACTCAATGCTAGAAGTCTAAATCTCAAAATGCACTCCCTCGAGGCACTCCTTAAAATGGACAGCATCAATATCTGTGCTGGGACTGACATCTTGTTCAAGGCTCCAGAGAGCACCCCTGCATTACCAGGCTATAACTCATACCACACCGTTCGGCCATCTATCCTGGACCAGAACACCAAAAGTGGAGGTGTGTCCATATTCATTAAGGATATCCACACCTCCAGGCTAGTTGCCCAGCATAATGCATCCGAGGTTATCCATGTGCAACTAACTCTGGGCAAAACTGCATTCCAAATTGTAGCTTTCTACAGATCCCCCATCATGCCCCAGGATTCCCACTCCTCTTTTCTTGATATACTGGAAAATATTAGAGTTCAACCAAACACCCTAATAATGGGCGATTTCAACTACCCCACCATTAACTGGGAAAACTACTCATACCAACTCATTCGCTCAACACTTTCTGGAATTTATAAATTCTCATTCGCTCAACGCTTTCTGGAATTTATAAATTCCAATGCCCTGGATCAACTTATCCACACCCCATCAGGGGCAACAATATCCTAGACCATTACCTATCATTACCAACATGAATGACCGGAGTTCCACACCTGAAGTTAACTCCTCATTGGTCAGATCTGACTATATGCTAATCACCCTAGATATCCACATCCCGCCCCCACCTCCCATTAAGGAAACCACAGTAAAAAAAAATTCTCCAACGTCAACTTCATGCTTCTTAAGACAGAAATGGCAAACTTCATGACACCCATGCAGATGGACAATACAGTTCCAACTGTGGAATCCTAAACAAATGCACTCTATAAGCACTTACATGAGTGCATGGATCGTGCTATCCCAAACAGTACCAAGACACTATCCTCCAAAAAAAGGAAGCCAATCTGGTGTCCCCCTGCCATAAACAAACTCTACAACAGAAGGAAGAAACTGCTGCAAAACAGAGTAAAATCCCATGAGTGGAGGAGCTCCCTGGTCAGCCTCAGTAAGAAGCTGAGATCCCTTATAAGATCCTGCAAAGCTAGCTACAAAATCAAAATTGCCACTGATTCTAGGGACAACCACAAAGCAGTCTATAGCTATGTCGAGAATCTCAATGGCAACAACCAGATCTGCTCTGAGTTACAGCACAACGGGATGAAAATTACAGAACCAAATGATATTGCCAACATCCCGGCAGATAGGTTCAGTGCTAACTTTGCCCCCCTCTCACCCCCTAAAGGGCCCATATCTATACAGAAAGAATGCAGAGTCCCTGTAATCACAACTACACAGGTAAAAGCTGCACTCTCTAAAGCCAAAAACACAGCATCCATGGGACAATATCCCAGGCTACGTTTTACACGAACTTCAGAACAAACTGGCTCCCCACCTAAGCATCATGTTTAATC
>NC_056734.1:963769829-963802329 GCF_019279795.1 Protopterus annectens | reverse complement strand
AAATGTTCAAAACAATAAATTTAAAACGCCGTCTAACAACTGTACTGGATTATACAAGGAATATAATTTAATATAATCAGGAAGGTGCATCAAAGAACACACGTATGTTTCAAGTGCAAGGGGCCTATGATTTGAAAACAGCCAAAAGTTAATCTTTATCTGCCACTGGCAAGATGTATTTTCTTTGAATGCGGGTTTCAATCCTGTTTCAATGAATGTGAGTTTCAAGGGCAGTTAAGTTTTAATGCTAAGTCTATTTTCATTGTGAGACTTATAAAGTCATGTCTGACCCAGTCCTGTTAGAAATGTTACACCTAAAGAAATCGCAGTCCCTCCGCAACACATGCTCCAGGGACCTCAACCTCATTACCACAATAAACAGAACATTCTGAAGGGACAGGTTCATAACCCAGAGACTGCCCATGCTCTGGAACAGACTTCCCAAACATGTCAAGCAGAGTACCTCACTGGCCCTTTTCAAGAGAAATCTTGATGAGTGGATGGGAAATAGAAAGTTCACCCTGGGGATCACTCCAGTGGCTCTACTTGATAGAGGCACTGGGAACTAATGGCCACACTAATGGGCTAGGTTTTTAAAGGCTCCAGGGCCATTGGCCTAGTACACACCTATGAACTATGAGACTGCATAGCAGATGTCTATTAGTGTTTGTGCTGTAAAATGTAAAATAAAATTTTTAAATGAAATACAAATCATCGCAGAAGTAAAGCAATATGCACATTACAATGTTTATGGTAAATGGGGTGAAATAGCCAAGTAATGGGACATTCAAATGGCTGCAGGGGGAAGACCCCATTTGACCATGATTCTGTGAGGGGGGAAGGGCGACAAACTCAAGGACAGCCCTGGCTGAACTATACCTCTCCACTATGCAGATTTTCACAGAATGAATAGATTTTTGCTTCTTATTTTTGGTTTGTTCCTCATAAAATTTGTGGTTTTCTGGCAAATCATTTAGGAATGAAGTCACTAAATAATGACAAACATTGAGTTTCAGACTTCATACCCTTTAGAAAAATGCATGTTAAAGTAAGACCTGTTATTCTATCAACTGTCTAAGTTTATACAAGAGCAATTTTTAGTACTTTCTAAATGTTTCCCTAATATATTTGGCCTTGTCCAGAATTCCTGCATTAAGAGGTTGAGAGGTATGCAAAAATAAATTGCTTTATAGAATTAGGTATATCCAGACCTCTCAACTGAACCTGAAGTGCACTCAAAATGTTGCTCTCCCCCTAATAATCCTTCCTCAAAATGGCAATTTTGGAAGAAAATTTGGAGGGCTCACAATTAATAAATAATTGTAATGATCAGAGTTATAGATTATACTTTTATTTCAAAAATGCATGTAGATTATCTTACTTTGTCAGCTGCTCAACTTAACAGTACTAATATTTAAAAAGTGTCCATTCTTTGACAAGTTCCCAGCTGTATTGTGCGGCTATTTTATATTTTTGCATCGCATTTTTGGTCCATTTTTCATAAAATTGTGGTTTCCTGGCAAATTAGTGGCAAATCATTAAAGATTGAAGTTAGAAAATAATGACAGACATTTGAGTTTCAGATTTCATACCCTTCAGAAAATTCATACTAATGCAAGACATACTATTCTATTATCTTTCTAAGTTTATAAGAGTAATATTTAAAAATTGTCCTTATTTTTGGGCCTTTGTCCCACTTCTATTTATGGTTTTGTCCAGATTTCTTGCTCTGAGGTTGAGAGGTATGACAAATGTGCCAGGGCCATCACCTTCAGCCAGAGACATTTCAAATTGAGACATACTTGCTGCACCCCACTTCCCCATGTAGTGACTCTGGATGTGTCCAAGTAAGGCAAGGAGCAGTTATGCAGAGTACCCCCCCCCCCCCATCCAAGGTAGACACAAGTCCTATAGTGGCTTTTCATCTGTCCTTGATTTTGCAGAAGGTTCTGGTTTTCTGTCATATTTTTATACTGTTGATTTGTGCTTATTATTCAGAAAATGCATGTTGTTACAGTGCCTGTTGCTCTGTGTTTAAGAAGCAATGCTTTAATGACCATCAGGTAAGCTTGTCTGAGATTGTAAGATGCAAGTACGCTTTAATAAGCATACTGTTAAAGAATTACCAACATTAAAAGCCTTTTTGTTGTTGCCATGCAGAGAATATTTACATAACTAGATAACGTATAAGCCTTAGGTACTGAAATGCATATGACAGTATTTGTAATAAAGGACAGAAATACAGTATTTTCAGAAGCTCATTACATTTATTGGAGACTTGCAGTCATCTTTGCAGGCTTTACCCATAAACTAAACAGAATGTCGATCTATCATGTGTGGTCCATAACCCATGTAGTAATCCTTTAAGCAAATTATCTTGAGCTTGTTTCTTGTTTGCTGTTCATTTTTTACTTTGATCATGTTTTCCCCATGAAACAAGTAGATAGTTGTTGTCAGGCAGCAGGTCTTTTTTGGATAAGAAACATATTTACAAGTGGGGGTATCACAGAGATTGCTACTTTCAGCATGTTACTTGGTACTTTTATAGAGCTGAATATAAATTATAATTAGAACTGCAGTGCAAGGAGAAGTGGTTTGAGTTGAGTGTTGTTTGTTTTTTTATACTTGATTTTGACTGTCATTCCAGTAATGTATTTAAAAATATATTTTTTTCATGCCTGACAACCTTTTTGTTTCCATCTAGATATTAAGTAAGCTGTCATGTAGGCAATGCATTGAAATTTTTTTTTCTACACTTCATTTTGTCTTGATTGGACTCTCATAATGACAGTTTGGCACCCAGGGAACGTATTTAAGCAAAGTCCCAGTTTTTGTGGTTGTGAGCATGGCCCTGCCCCTTTCTAGTTGGTCACACCCTTCCCATTGGCCCCATCCATTCAGCTGTTTCCTGCAGCCCCCCTTTGATTTGAAGTCACCAGCCGCCACTGAATAAATTTATAAACAAACAAAAATTTCAAGAATGAGTACATTTGCAACAATAAGTGACATTAAGACACACACACACACACACACACACACACACACATGTAATTTTATATATATATATATATATATATATATATATATATATATATATATATATATATATATGGGATCCGTACTGATCCCCGACAGCACTTTCTGCCACAGCAGAAATCAACAAAAATACTTAACCGAAAGTGCTGTTCACCGAAGCAGCACTTTCGGATAAGCATGCTTGTTGTGCCGGTCGCACTACGGTGCATATAAGGAAAAATTCCCTTTTCCCCACTGTAGTGTGACCTCAGAGTGAGAATATTAAAGTAGAGGGTGTGTGGGAGGCACAGCCCCCCACATGGTGGGTGCAGGGGGGCTTTCCCCCCCGCATAAAAGTAGATTTATTGTTTTTTTTTTTTTTTTTTGTAACACACTTTAACGAAAGCGCTTTCGTTGAAGTGTGTTAGGTTATAGCGGATTTGGGATGTTCAAGTTTCGTTCAACAGTTCTAGATCTACATATATATATATATATTTATATATATATATATATATATATATATATATATATATATATATATATATATATATATATATATAGCTGCGGTGTCCTGTTCGATTCTCAGCTAAAGCGTCTTCTGTGTGGAGACATGTGTGAATGGGCGTACCTTCGTTGAAGGTTGTGCGTCAGGCCTGGCAAGTCGGTACGTAAAATCTACTGCCAATCATTAGCGGACCGAAGTTCCGCTGTGGCGACCCCTAACTGGGAAAAGCCGAAAGATACAACAACATATATATATGTATATGTGTGTATATATATATATATATATATATATATATATATATATATATTTTATATTTTTCTTTATATTCCATGTATTTTTATGATGTAATCCCAATATGCATAGATTTGTTTATTTTTTTATTCAAAATTTAATAATAAGAGCAAAAAAAAAAAAAAAACTGAACGGGTTGAAAACACCTTGACATCAGCTTTTCAGAAGAACATAACAGAACCATCTGTGAAGCTAGGATCTGGACTAACATTTATTTATTTATTTTATTTTACATTTGTTGACCAGGATAGTCCAACTGGATATATGTCCATTTTCAGCAGAGGCCCGGGGAGAAAAGCTCCACATACCCAAAAAGAGACAGTACATACATCACTGAGTAATAAACTCAGGTAGACATGTTTAGAAATATATAGATAAAGAATACAGGCAGATATCAATATACACAATGTGCAGACTTGCATCTGATTGGCAAAGACATATCAGAAAATTTGAACATAGAATACAATCAGATCTCATAATTCACAATGCTTAGACATTCAAATGCTATGAGGCATAGATACTTGGCTAAATAGGTTGGGTAGCAAGACATGTATTAGTGAAGTTGTTAGTCAAGTTTAGAACAAGAGCACAGCCAATGAGATGCGAGGTATTTTTTAATTCTCTTTTAAATAAGGGTAGTTAGGTTTCCTTGGTAACGGTAGTAGGGAGTAGATTCCAGATTTTACCAGATGAGCTGGCAAACATAGCATTGCCTGCAGAGTTGTTGGATTTTTGGATCACTATCATTAGTTTATCAGCTGAGCATAATGGCCTGGGGGCACTATGAGGGGTGAGAATATTTTTGAGGGCAGGGGTGTTATCAGGTTGATGGAGTATTTTATGCACTACTATAAGCTGGTTGAACTATAGATGGGTAGGATACTCTAGCCATCCCAGTGCTTTGAGGTTCTGGCAATGGTGGGTCCTAAAAGCCATGCCAGTAGCGAATCTGGCTATATGATTGTAACATCCTGATAATTTGTTGAGATCAGTTTTGGATAGGTTGGTGAATACAGGGGAGGCATACATAAGGGTAGAGAGGAGGTGTGATCTTGCAATAGCTACCCTAGCAAGGGGGTGAGGAAAGGTTTAGCTTTGTACAGGGAGCCAAGTTTTTTGTTGATGGACTTAATAGTGTGATTGACATGTTTATCAAATTTAAGGTTGTTGTCTATTACGCATAGAAGCTTTGTATGGTTGTCAGGGGAGATAATGGTGTCATTGCTAGATTTAATGTTGAAGGAAGGAGGAGAAATTCTACGATTAGGGGAAAAAAGTAGTAGCTTGATTTTGTTAGGATTTAGAAGCAGGCGGCAATTAGCTAGCCATGTTTCTACCGTGCTGAAAGTGGTCTGGGTGAGGGTTAGAAGTTGTGTAGGAGAGCAGGCGGAGCATATTAGCATTGAGTCATCTGCATATTGTATGCAGGTGACTCCTGGGATGGTGGTGTGCAGATCATTGATAAAGATAGAGAAAAGAAGGGGACCTAGTATGGACCCTTGTTGGATACCTAGGGTTCGAGAAAGTTGGGATGACAGCTGGCTCTGCCATAAGACAGCCTGCTGTCTACCGTTTAGGTAGCAGTGAAACCACTGTATTGCGTGTTGGTCTAAACTGATGGTTTGTATGGGATTGAGCAGTAGCTGATGGCTGAAAGCTTTTGAGAGATCTAGGAAGAGTGCTGAAGATAGTTTGTTGTTGTTACAATGAAGATTGATGATATTAGAGAAAGATAGAAGAGCCGTGGTGGTACTGTGGAATGGCCTAAAGCCGTGCTGAGAGTTGGCAAACTTTCCGTTTTGAATAAGAAAGTGCATGATTTGTTTGTGTATGCATCTTTCCATGATTTTAGCTAATGGTGAAAGAATGGCTATAAATCTAAAGTTAGATAATTCTGTGGAACTTCCTCCTTTATGGAGAGGTATACCGTGATATTTTCAATATTGCTGGGATGGATCCTTCTGAGATGGAACTGTTGATCAGAATAGAAATGGGAAGTGCTATGGCATCAGCTGCTTTTTGAAGATATTCAGCTGGGAGGTGGTCAGCAGCTAGTATAGTCGATTTTAGCTTTTTGAGTAAGGTTTGGATCAGGTTGGTAGGTATGGTTTGAAAGGTAAAGTGGGTTGGGTGCTGGGTAGATCAGGGCTAGATGTGCCAGAGCTGGTGTTTGTGTCCGATGGCATGAGATGGGTAGCTAGAGACTGGATAGTTTTAGTAAAGAAGGAGTTGAAGCTGTTTGCAATTTCTACAGGGGATTTATCAAGGGTAGCTGATGGGGTAGGAGTGGCGGAATGGCCTGGTTGGAGAAGATTGTTAATACCAGCCCAGAACTTTTGAGGTTTTAGCTGATATTTTTGTTATATGAGGGTGTAGTGATTTTTTTTGTCTAGAATGACAGATTTTGTGGTCTGGTTCCTTAGCTGCCAGTATCTTACTTGGTCCATAGAGGCTTTGGAAAAATGCCACCTGGCTCAGGCGCTGTTTGTTAGTTTAATTTTGGTTTTTATTTCTTTAGATAGCCACAGTACAACTGTGGCTTTTACACGGATGGTACGGGTAGGAGCATGGTAGTTAAGGATATACAGAAATCTGGTACTGAAGTACTCAACTGCTTCTTGTAATGAGAGTCATTTCAAGACATTCCAATTACATGCTTTGAGTTCATTTTGGAAGTTGTCAGGGTTAAAGTTTCTGATGTTTCTTATAGTTTTATAGGTGGGCTGTTTGGGAATGTTGGCTTTGAGCCTAATAATACAGGTAAGGCAGTGATCACTTAGATCATCGGGTAATGTACCTCACTTGTACTTTTGGGGTGGCTGTTAATAAGTATCCAATCAAGAATACTATCTTTGACTCTATTTTTGTTAAATCTGGTGGGGGTGGCAATGATGTGAGTAAACCCATGGAGGTTTAAGTGGGTGGAGGGAGTTTCAGAGAAACAGGTTTTCCAATCAGTGTTAAAGTCCCCCAAGACAATGGTTTCCTGGGGATAGTTAGATGCTAGCCAATGTAAGATATTTTCTAGAGTATTATCATTCTTGCTGGGTGGAATATAAATGAGGACAATGTATCTGCATTTATTTTTGTTTATTATTAGTTTGGTGATGAGAATTTCTGCATTGCCAAACTGGGGTGGCTGTTGGCTGTTAATTGTTACTGTTAGGGTAAACTTGTATAGTGTAGCTAACCCACCACCTTTCCTGAAGATCTGGTCCAGTCTAAGGATGTTGTACTCTGGGGGGGGGGGGTATTTTGTTATCTTTGGTTATTGGTTTTAGCCAGGTTTCTGTGAGGCAGAGGATATCAGGGAGTGAACAGCTAAGAGTCCATGTAGGCTATGGATCTTGTTGTTTAGACTTCTGATTTTGAGATGACAGACCAGAAATGAGTTTGGAAGTCAATCAATCTATCAACATAATGAGCAGCTCAGCAATTAAGGAACATGTTACGCATGCATGGAATTCCATGTGAAGTAAACAGTACAGGTGTGTACACTTACCATAAATCTAGATGCGCGAGTGTATTCACTGTTGCAGCTATCACCTGTGGGTTATCCCGAATACCAGAATCGAATGTTTTCCTGCATCGGCTGCAGTGCTATAAAGGAGAGCAGCCAATGCCATTACATCAGTTTTTCTTGCCCTAACCCATCAGAGGCCCAAGTAAATATGGCAAAGTGGTCCTGGTGGCTAAAAGCCACCTTTTGAAACTTATGTCTCCCTAAAAAAAAAAAAAAAAAAAGATATAAAGGGGAAGGAGGGTGGGAAACCAGGACTGCAACAGTGAATAGACTCGAACATCTACATTTATGTAAGTGTACACAACTGTACTATGTTTGTGCTTCACTGCTGCAGTCATCACTTGTGAGAGCTGAGAAGAGGGGTGGTAGGCTTAGTAAGAGATCTAGGAATGGGACAGCATGCCTTGCAGAACTGCAGAGGCAAACCCTACCCCAGCCTTAGACAATAGAGGTAGGTGGTAATGCTTGGTAAAGGTATGGGCAGAAGTCCAGGTGGCAGCTTCCAGGATGTCCCTGGTGGGAATTTCTCTGAGGAATTCTGTGGAAGTGAAGGCTGCCCTAGTGGAATGGCTTTGAACAGACTTAGGGGGGATTTCCTATCCAATCTGTAGCAGAAATTGATACAGTGTGATATCCATTTGGAAATGGGCTTCCCCTCTGCCCCAGGGTAAAGCTGACTAGTAGTTGGTCTGTTTTCCTGAAGCGTTTAGTACAGTCCAGATAGTATCTGAGCTGTCTGTGCACGTCTAGTGAGTGCAGATATCTTTCCCCCTTGTTTTGAGGGTTGAGAAAGAAGGTGGGTAGATGTATGGCCTGATTGAGAGTTAAATTATGTCTCCCTAAAAAAAGAAGATATAAGGGAGAAGGACGGTGGGAAACCAGGACTGCAACAGTGAATACACTTGAACATCTACATTTATAGTAAGTGTACACAACTGTACTATGTTAATGTTTTAATGTTGCAGTCACCCCCCCCCCTTCTACCCTTCTCTCTTTTTCCCTGCATTTGGTTAAAGTAACTCCTCTACCACTATTAATCTGAACTGAATATTAATTACTGTTACTTTATCCCACCAGGATTTTAGTTATTAGTCTATTACTATTGTTAATCTTGCAACTGATAGACAATTGCAGTACTATGTATTTATTTATTTATTTTACATTTGTTGACCGGGCTAGTCCAACTGGATATATGTCCATTTTCAGTGGAGGCCCGGGGAGATAAGCTCCACATACACAAGAAAATTTAAAAAGGCATTGATACAGTGCACAAATAAAAATTGGAAACAGACTGTATCATTGTGTTGGGCATAATAACAAGAAAGAAATTTCCTGGTCTGAGCAGATGTAGAATTCATATCAAGATATAGGACAGAGGTAACTAATTAATTATATAGTCACACAAAACATGACAACAAAAAAAAAAAAAAAAAATCACCAAAATAAAAAAAAAAAACAACTAATGGTGTGAACCAGCTAAGGATATTTACACCAAATTTGAACAAAGCAAATATTCTACTTTAAAGTTTCACAAGAAATCATAAGCTGTAAAAGCTGTTGTTAAACATTCAAAGTATGTACAAGAATATTAATTAACTGTATAGTCACATATACCTTATTATCAAAGGAGAAGAAGCAATATTATATTTGTAAGAGGACTAATATCTAGGGAAAGTTTAGATAGTTAGTCTGGGTTAACACGGGCATAACCAGTGTGATTGAAGATAGGGTTTTAGTTTGTTTTTAAATAAGTTGGTTGATGCTAGGGAGGTTGTTTCAGGTTTTGTCAGCTGTATTAGAGAATAATGCGTCACCAGCTGAATTGTTAGCTTTAGTAGTTTGTACTAGCAGTTTGTTAGCTGAGCGTAGGGTTTTCAGATTGTTATAGGGGGTGACAAGGGTAGAAAGTATTGGTGTGTTGGTTGATACAGAATCTTATGGGCTACTATTAGTTGATTCAGCAGTATTAGATTTGATAATTCTAACCAGCCAAGTTGATTTAGATTGATACAGTGATGGGTTTTAAAGGTAGACCCGGTTGCAAACCTGGCAATATTGTTGTAGCAGGTAATTAGCTTGCTCATGTTCTTTTTACTTACTTTAGTGTAGATAGGGGGGCATTAAGTAAGGTAGAGATGAGGTGGGTCTGGGCTATAGTGGTCCTGGCTAGTGGAGTCAGGAACGGTTTGATCCTGTAGAGGGAACTTAATTTTTTATTCACTGTTTTTATAGTGTTATTTATATGAAACTCAAAAGTGAGGTTATTATCAATTAGTACACCAAATAGTTTTGCAGTAGGATCAGGAGATATGATAGTGCCATTGCTAGATGTTAAAGTAAAGTTAAGTGGGGATGCCCTACACGTAGGGGTGAATAGTAGCATTTTTGTTTTTTGGGTTTTTTTTGGGTTCAAGAGGAGACACTGATCCAGAAAACAGTTTTCAACTATGTTAAAGGTATTTTGGGTTAGGGACTGGAGTTCTAATGGGAAGTGGCTGAACATATATGTGTGGAATCATCCGTATATTGGATGCAGGTAGCTTGGGGGATTACAGAATGAAGGTCATTTATAAAGACAAAGAAGAGGAGAGGACCCAATATGGAGCCTTGAGGGACTCCAAGGGTAACTGGGTGGTGGGAGGACAAGGTATTTTCCCAAAGTACAGCCTGTTACCTATTATTTAGATAAGACTGGAACCATTGTATAGCAAGTGCATCCATTGACAGGTTTTTAAATATGTTAATGAGGATGTGGTGGTTAACCATGTCAAAGGCTTTTGACAGATCAATAAAGAGGGCTGAGGATAGAGTGTCATTGTTTTGATTTCTGTTAATGCAGTCAGTGAAGGATAAAAGAGCAGAGGTAGTGCTATGAAATGGTCTGAATCCATGTTGGCAGGTGGCTAGTAGGTTTTTGTCTAGTAGATAGCTTAAAAGTTGCTTATGAATGCATTTCTCCATTGTTTTTGCCAATGGGGATAACATGGCTATAGGCCTATAGTTAGATAGCTCTTTGGAATTACCACCTTTGTGCAGGGGGATAATGTGAGAAACTTTCCAGATTGATGGGATGGTTCCTTCAGAAATAGTTCTATTAATGAGGATGGATATGGAGTAGGCAATGACTTTTGCTGCTTTTTGCAGATATTCTGCAGGTAGTAGGTCAGCAGAGAGAGTGGTGGGCTTAAGTTTCTGGATAAGGTTACAGACAAGGGATGTGGGAACAGGTTGATAATGAAATGAGCGGGGCTGCTGGAGTTGGCAGAATAAGAGTGTATGACACCAGGGGTTAACTGTTTGGCAAGGGATTGAACATTTTTTGTGAAAAAAGTGTTAAAGGAGTTGGCTATTTGAATGGGATTATTGTGGTCTGGGCCAGAGAGCAGGTGTGCTTGAGTAGGCTGGGTGGAGGAGTTTATTGATGCTGGACCAGAATTTCAGAGGATTATTTTGGTGGGTTTGCTGAAGCTGACAGTAAAAGTTTCTTTTATCAGACAGTATGGCTTTTTTGTTTCATTTCTTAGCTGTCTGCACTGTAAATGATCTGTGGGGCTTCTTGTTTTATGCCAGCTGGCCCAGAGTTTATTTCTTTGGTGGATTTTTTATTTGGTAGTTTTAGGCAGCCATGAGGCTGGTTTAGTCCTAGTTCTAATTTTGTGTGTTGGGGCATGGCAATCTAGAATAGCTAAGAATTTTGAATTGAAGTACTTGACTGCATCATCTAGTGGGAGGTGTATCAGTGGAGACCAGTCGCAGGCTCTAAGTTCAGCTTGGAAGCTGTTAGGGTGAAAGTTTCTGTTAGTCCTTATTGTCCTGTAAATGGTAGGGTTTGGAATTTCAGTCTTGTACCTAATTAAAAAGGTGGGTGAATGGTCACTTATATTTTTAGGGAGGGTGCCTGTTATATAAGTTTGTTGGTGACTATTAGTGAGAATCCAATCAAGGGTGCTTTCTTTGTTATTAAGTTTATTGGTTCTAGTAAGGGATGTAATGGTTTGGGTAAAGCGATATAGGTTAATGTGAGTAAAAGGCTGTTCAGATTAACAAGATTTCCAGTTTATATTAAAATCACTAAGTATAATGTTTTCTTGTGGGTAGTTAGTTGAGATCCAACTGTGGATTGCCTCTAATGTGTTAGTATTATTCCCTGCAGATGATATATATGGATTACATTTATTGAGCTGTATCCTGGAAATAAGAATTTCTGGATTACTAGATAGTGGAGGATTAGAGTCAATTGAGGTGACTTGTAGACCATTTTTATAAAGTATATTTACTCCTCCACCCTTACGGTCAAGTCTCAAGAGCCAGTCTCAGTAGCCAGGGGGAATGACTACACTGTCTTGTATTGATGGCTTAAGCCATGTTTCAATGAGACAGAGGATATCAAATGAATGAACATCTGTAAGGGCATGCAGGTGAGCAACCTTATTATTTATGCTACGAACATTAAGATGAGCTATCAGGAGAGAGTTGGGAGGCGTGGTAAGCAAGTGTATGTTAGTAGGAGTTGGTGCGATAGGACTTGTGGTTGTGCTAGAATTTGGATGAGGGTTTGGGTGTATGTCACCATCTATAAGGGAGTAGACCTGTACTCTCAGGATGAGTTGTAGAAACTTATTAATTAGGTTCTGGGATTTCCTGGCTCTTGGGCTATAGTAAGTAATGTGTGTAAGTCTATGAAATATGGCTGATAAATACTTTGGTGGACAGGATGTGCTATTATGACAATAAGAAAAGATAATTGTTGGAGTAGAGGTTTGCCTTTTGGAGTAGTGAAACCCTAGATGGTGATGGTGTTCGTAGAAGGTAAGTAAGTAAGGTATAGAAAGAATGGTTAGGAGAGAGAATAAGAGTAAGGATTGAGGTAAGTTGGAACAGTTAAAGGAGGCATGGTAGAAGGAATTCAGTTGATGTTGATATACAGGGGAATGTATATATGGTTTACTAATAGAGATAATAGAAGAGGACTATTTATGATAAATTACTGGGATAGATAAAGATTGACAAGATGAAGACTAATGGGAAATGGGTATTAGCACTTTAAGGGGACTGAGCTAGTGACTGGTGGTAATGCAGTGGGGGTGTGGTAAGGCGTGTATAAAACTAGAAGCACTGGGGGCGGGTGAGATTTTGGGGCAGGTTAGGGGAGTGGAGTGAGCCCGCAGGGTGAATGGAGCTGGTAGAGCTACAATAGGAGTGACCCCTAGGAGAAGGAACAATCAGTAGAGCAGCTTGCTAAGATAAGTTATTGGGTGAAGGAAGGTAGGAGATAAAAGTCTTACTAGTAGGGAGAGTAGGCAGAGTGATTAAGTAGTGTGGAGAGTAGCAAAAAGGATAGTGTGGGACTACAACCTAAAACAAGATATAGAAAACTGGATGCCTGAAAGTAGTGTTCAGGGACAGTAGGATAGGTCTAGGAGAATGTCGCCCTCTAGTGGACAAAGGCAATATAGCAGTAGTAGGGTCTAATGGAAGTGGGACTGTGAGGCAGCAGGTCTAGGGTTCAGTAAGGGAGGGTGTCAGATATAAACAGCAGATACAAGAAGAGAAGGCTGGTTCTAGGAGCAGCTAGGTGTTGGCTGCTGGCTGTCCTGGCTAGTGGGAGTAAAAATAAAAACCTACAGGATTACACACAGAAATGTCTACAGACAGTGGTTTTAAGGCACATACTTTCTTTTATTAGGTTTATTCCCTTGAGGGGCTGATGCTCAGGGAGAGGGTATGTTCAGTTCCTTAGTGTAGGGAGGAGACAACAGTAATATTTGGTATCAGTTCGCTATTCAGCAGACTGGGAAAATCCTCAAGTTAATACTGTACAGACAGTTTGGGCAGCTGGTAACACAAAGAGAGAGAGAAACAGACTAGTGAGATAAACAGGGAGTGAAACACACAGTTAAACACACTTAGTAATCATAATAACAAACAGTCTAATGAACATAATCACATACTAGCACTATGGCCAATTGTTTTAAAACTCTATTATGTAGGCCAAGTGTTAATTGCAGAGCTCTAGGCACAATTGCTGCAGTTCACTATGTAGCAAGATATCCAGAAGTAGCTGAGAAATACACAAGGCAACACTAATACAATCAAACATTAAGATGAGCAACACAGTTTGCATAGAACACTACAAGCTAAGGGGAGCAAAATACACAGTTAGTATGAAATCACAATCTTGATACAGTAATATACATAGGCGCTACACAAACATGGCATACTCTATCTAAAAATAGCTACCAAAGACACTATCAACATAAATAGGATAAAACACCCTTTATCCACATCAAAAAGTCACTATCCCTTAGATAACTAGTGAAACGCAATAAACGCGCTGCATATATATAGCATTTAGTTAAACAGTTACAGCATTTATAGAGTGAGTAAGGCACCACCAATCAGTTAGGACACAAATGAATAGCATAGGTTATATTTACATTTCCACCAGTCCGTTACGACCCATAAGGATCAGCTAGGATTATATTCAACACTCCACAAATGTGGAGTAATGTAATCTAGAATGCTGTATAGATATAGTGGTATAGGTGAATACAAGGAGTGTTTACCTTACTTAGGCAATCCACCAATAGTTCCTCATTAACCCTGTCCTTCAATTGAATGGGGTTAGGCTATAATAACGCTAAGATGCTGTAGATGATTTAATGTTGTTAGCGTGCCTAAGACACAGATAGTTTAAATAGGAAAAAAAAACCCTAATCAGTGTCTAAAATCACTATTGCTTGGATAAATAGAACAACGCAATAAACGCGCTATTTATATATAGGCTTAGTTAAGATAAGCAGTACCCAAAATGCTAACATAGCATCGGAGTGTATCTACACCTCATCCGATCACTCCACGTGCAGACACTCGTATAGAGTTAGCTAGTAACGGCTGAAGAAATAACACTGCAATGCCCTAATACATATAAACAGTTGCATATGACATTAAATACACTCTTACAAATATATGTCTATGTGTGTAATTAGTGCTCACTACTTAAATTTTACCAAATGTGCTCCTGTACTTTTCATATTGTGTTCTATTTATCATGTCATTCATTCTGTGGAGCTTTTCTCTCCAGGCCTCCGCTGAAAAAGGACCTGTGTCCAGTTGGAATTTCTCGGTAAACAAATGTAAATAAATAAATAACATTAGATACCACCTTGGGCATAAAGGAGGGATTAGTCCTCAGGGAGATCCTGTCTGCATAGAAGATGATGAAGGGCTCAATGGCCATCAGTGCCTGAAGTTCTGACACTCTCCTGGCTGAGGCGATAGCTAGGAGAAAAATAGTCTTCCAAGAGAGGAATCTTAGTTCTGCTGAAGCAGCAAGTTCAAAGGGTGGTAAAGTTAGTTTTTCCAAAACATAAGTCAGGTCCCAGGCTGGAGTGGGTCGCCTTCTAGGTGGTCTGATATTAGAAGCCCCTCTGAGGAATTGTTCAATCAAAGGATGGGAGAACAGGGGCTGTTCTGTATAAAAATGAGCTGAAATGGCTGAGGCGTGGATTTTAATAGAGGAGAAAGAGAGGATATTAAGTAGCTCTGCTAGGTAGTCCAGGATAAGTGGAATGGAATGTTGTGAGGGATTTCCCCCTCTAGACTGGCTCCAGGAGCAAAATCTTTTCCATTTTCCTGCATAAGATTTTCTGGTGCTGGGCCTTTTGGCCTCAGTGATAATGTCTAGGACCGGTTTGCTTAACAGGGGCCTCTTGTTTGCCTTTAGAGTATTAGCCATGCTGATAGTTTGAGAGTCTGCAAATCTGGGAGCAGCATTCTCCCCTCACCTGGGTCAAGAGATCTGAGATCTGGGGAAGCTGCTAGGGGGGCTGTGAGGTCAGGCTGCACAGTAAGGGGTACCATTGTTGTCTAGGCCAATCTGGAATAATGAGGATGGCCTTTGGTCTCTCCTCCCTTATTTAGATCAGTACCTTTGGAATAAGAGGCAGAAGAGGGAATGCGTACACAAAGAGGGTGTTCCAAGGGAAGGTCAATGCATCCACCTTCCACACTAGATGGTGATACTCCCTGGTACAGAATTTTTTTCAGCTGATGGTTGAGATGCGAAGGGAAGAGATCCACCTCCGGAGTACCCCATGGCTGAGTGATTTGTAAAAAGATTTTTCTGTGGAGCTGCCATTCGTGGGGGTTCAGTAAGTTTCTGCTTAAATGGTCTTCCAGGGTGTTGTTGAGCCCTGGTAAGTAGTGTAGTCCCATGGAAGAGGCTGTCATGGCTAGCCTGCACAGAGGGTAAGACTGGATCCTTCCCTGTTTGTTGATGTACCACATTACTGTGGTGTTGTCTGTTTTGATAAGGGGAGCCCTGGGCTTGAGATGGGGTTGAAGGATGTCAGAGCCTTTTGTACTGCCATCATTTCCTTCTGGTTGATGTGTAAGGGAAGGTGCTGGGCATCCCAAAGACCTTGGGTGCACCATTGGTGGTAATGATCTGCCCATTTGGGCGAAGGGTGAAGGAAAGACCCTTGTTCTGGGCACTGGTCCCTGCCCAGCAGAGAAACTCTGCCCTTATACAGGGAATCAGAGGGAGAGAGGTCTCTAGAGACTGAGAGTGCTGACACCAAAGGTTCTTTAGGTACCACTGAAGTTTTTGTATGTGAAGCCTGGCCGGAGGGATTAGAAGGATGCAAGATGCCATGTACCCCATGCCTTGCAGGAACTTCCTGGTAGTGAGGTGACTTCTGGAAGCCAGCTGGGTGAAATAGAGAGGCAGGAAGCTCTGCTTTTCTGGGGATAGGAAGGCCATTGGGGATGCTGTGTCCAGCAGTGCTCCCAAGAAAATGATTTTCCTGGAGGGTGTTTGCTTTGATTTATTCTCGTTGATGTTGTACCCTAAGGAGGTTAGGAAGGTATTGACAAAGTGAAGGTCCTTGAGGGGCTTCTCTTGGCAGTCTGCCTGAATGAGGCAGTCATCCAGATAAGGGTAAATTTCTACATTTTTCTGTTTGTAGAAGGCTATGGCCATGGCTAAGCATTTGGTGAATATCCTGGGAGCAGTAGATAAGCCAAAGGGTAGTGCAGAGAACTGAAAGTGTTGTGAGCCTGCTCTGAAGTGAAGGAATTTCCTGCAGGATTCCCTTATGGGGATGTGGAGATAGGCATCTTTTAGATCTAGGGTTACTAACCAGGCATTTTTTTGTCAGCATACACAGCAGCTGCTGTAAGGTTAGCATTTTGAATTTGGGGACCACCAGGAAGGTGTTCAGAATGGATAGATCCAGGATGGGGTGCCAAGTGCCCTCTTTTCTGGGAACAAGGAATAGTCTGGAATAAAAGCCTTTGCCTGTTTGATCTGAGGGGACAGGTTCTACTGCCCCTTGGGGTATGAGAGTTTGGACTTGTTGCAATGCCTCTGCCCACTAATTTGCAGGTAAGTCTGGTTACCCTCTTAGAATTGGGATTTCATTGAAGGAGAATTTGTATCCCTGAAAAATGATCTTTAAGACCCATTGGTCCTTTGTTACAGAAAGCCAATTTTCTTTGCAGATGGAGAGCCTTTCTCCTAGCTTCTGGTGAGAGAAAAGAGGGCAGGGGGGGAGAGGGAGTCATTCAGAGTTTTTGCCATATAGGGATAGCTTAGAACTCCCTGCCTTTGGAGTGGAAGTGGTCCACAGTTTGGTTCTCTGCTGTTCCTGGGGTGGAAGTCTGGGTGGTCTGCCCCTGCAGGGCATACCTTGCCCCTGTCTGCTAGGTGCAGGAAAGGACCAGTGTTTTAAGGGAAAATTCCTGCTGAACCTAGGAGGTTGTACCTGAAGGAAATCTTTTATGGTTTGCATAGATTTTGCTTTGTCTTCCATCTTTTTAAGCACCTATTCTGCTTTTTCTCCAAACAAGTGGGCCTTATCCAAGGGTGCATCAAGTAATTTAGATTTGACATGATCAGGGAGAGGTTTTTCCTTCAACCATGCATGTCTCCTGACAGATTCTGATACTGCTGTCCTGCTTGAGGCTTCTAGGGTGTCACATCCACAGTGTAGTGAGTGTTTAACCACTTGACAAGTAGAGTGCAGTAAATCTGCTAACACTTTCGAATTGGCATAGTCAGGAAAGGTAGACATTTTTTGTTTCAACAGTTACAAAGTGTGTTGTTGATATTTTAACATGTGGAACTGACAGTTAAGAGCTCTGATAGCCAAAGTTGCAGAGGTGTATACTTTTTTACCCCATCTGGCCACAGCTCTGGAGTCATTGTCAGAAGGAGTAGGATTCTTTGTAGAACTAGCCTTAGCTCCTTTTGGTTCCTGTGTAATGACCTCTGGGTCTGCGCCAGGGTTTCTGTACAGGTACTTGTGAAAATCCGGTACTCTGTAATACCTGTCAGGTTTTCTGGGAGCAGGTGGGAGGGCGTTAGGAGTTAAACTGGATTCCTGGAAGACATCAACCACCACCTCTAAGATAGGAGGAATGGCCAAGGGTCTGTGCTGGGGCAGGTCTTGAACCACTCTCAGTCAGTCTTTTCTTAGACTGAGGAAAGTCCTGGGATTCCCAGTGGAAATGTTCCCGGAGGGTGTGAAAGGTTTCCCCAAAGGAGAGATCTTCTGGTGGGGAGGCAGACGGAATGGATTCCTCTGCATCTGAACCTCATAAGCAATCAAGAGGTTGTTGTTGGTCTTCAAAATCTGAATAATCCGACTCCTCAAAATCCTGTTCTGTTAGTATTTCAGGAGAAAGGTCTCTTTTTCTTTTAGAAGTTGTGGCCTGACTACCCCTGAATAAGGGTGATAGGATCCTCTGCCATTTTAAGCATTTAAGTTTGGGGAGGATGAGCAAGAGTAACATGGTGGCTAGAGATAGTTTTCCTGGGAGTGACCTTGCTTCTAGGCCCAAGAGAATCCATCGGTCTGAGAGGAACAGTAGTCGGAAGTGCGAAAGGCCTCTTCAGAAGCTGGTGCCTGCGTTGCGACTCTAGACTCAACTGAGGCAAAGACAACCAAAGGCTCGGAAGATGAAGATGATTTCTGTGGCATACCAGACTCTGAAAGGGTCTTGGTAGAGGCCTGTGAAGGTATCGAATTGGGCATCAGGGGCTGCAAAAGCCCCTCACTGAATTCCAGAGAACTGATGACCTGCTTAGCGGTAGAGTCATCGGAAGGCTTGGCTTTGTGTTGTCTGTCTCTATCTTTATCCTTAAGTTTCTTTGGAATGTCTATGGAAGGTTGGCTGACTGAGACCATTTCAGAATGCGAAGACGGAAGATGAAAATGCCTGGCTACAATAAGACCTCTATGACGAATGGTTCTTCCATTAAAGAAGACACAGAACCGGCAATGGTGGACGTCGTGATTCTGGGCCTAAACAAGTGACGCAGTATGAGTGGAATTCTTGGTGTGGTATTTGCTTTCCACAGGCGAGACAATTGTTAACTTTTTTGGACATCAGTTAGTGCAAGAAAAAAAGTATCCCCAATGGGGTACTTAGCTTTAGACGTTTTCAGCTGTAAATCAAAACTCTGGTAGTGACCGACTGGCACACTTGTGAACTGCTTCTGCTATGGGCTGCAACGCAAGAAAGACTTGTGTAATGGCGTAGGCTGCTATCCTTTATAGCACTGATGACCTGATGTCAGACAGCAAGCGACAGCAGCTGACACAGAAAAACACTGACTCTGGTATACGGGCTGGCCCAGGGATAACCCACAGGTGATGACTGCAACAGTGAAACACGAAGAACATCTGGGATATTCGTATTCTGATCCAAATCAACGAATAAGTCACAAATAAGCAAAAGATGAGCACAAGCAGAGCTGGGGATCACACTGATGTAAAAAAATCCACTCTTTATCCACAAGCTGCTGAAGTACACTTGAAAACTTTTATTAAACAAGTTAAAACATAATCAAATAAGCACTTTCATCTGAATTTTTTCAGTAACCGCTTATATGAACATGTTAGGGATATAAGGAATTTGGTGAAACATTGTTTGGAACATGTTGACCATAGTTTCAAATTTACTATTATTGAGACCCTGATTCCAGACATAAGAGGTGGTCCATGGACACTAATTTTGGAAAAACATGAGGCGCTATAGCAACTGAGAACTAATGCCACACAGTTGCCAGGGTTAAATGACGCGTTTCATTGTCCTGTTTCCTAAAGCTTAAGGCATTAGAAAGATGAATCTATTTTGTTGAGTACTTTTACATGAATTTTATGCTAATACTGTCTGCTATGTTATTTATTTTGAAATAATATTTATTATATTCATTATTTGGTACTGTTCCCTTATTACATACAGTTTTAATAATTTTTTTAACATTTTACATTTAAAGATTAATGAAGTTTTTATGCTTTGCTATGAATTGAGTGTTCTGGTGGGCATGTTTTAACATTAATTAGGGGTGTTTTAGTGATGTAAGCTGTAATTTAATATTTAGGGAGTTTTTTTATTCCATTTTTTTGTCTGAAGAAGTCTCTGAATTAGCAGAGATGAAAGCACTTATTTGTGTTTTAACTTGTTTAATAAAAGTTTTCAAGTGTACTTCAGCAGCTTGTGGATAAAGAATGGATTTTTTTACATCATTGTGATCCCCAGCTCTGCTTGTGCTCATCTTTTGTACATTCTTATTCTGAATTCACCTTCTTTCCTCCTAAGATCCACCATGCTATGTAAAGTTAAAAACAATGCATCAGAAGGAGACCTGTACAGTACAAATTGCATCCAGGAAGGAACCAAGGAAAACTTGAAACAGAAGTAAAATTGATATACATTAGAGCAAAGCAAAATACAATGATCTTGAAACCAAACTATTCTCAGAAAATACTTCAGGAAATAGTATTCAGTTAATAAGAGATAAAATAATCCTTGATGAATTAAGGACACATCTCCCCCTCCCCTAATTAAACAGTGTAGCATTCATTGAAAGTCAAATCAGTAAAAATAAAAAGCTAATAGATAAAAACAGCCTTGATGAATTAAGACCTCATATTTCTTCCCCCAACATTAAACTGTGTAGTATTCATTGAAAGTCCAGTCAGTAAAAATAATCAGGTAATCAATAAAAACAGCCTTGCTAAATTAAGAATTATTATCCCTTTCTCGCCCTCCCCATTCCCCATAAAACAGCTTAGCAGTCATTAAAACAACAATTAGTGGAAATAATCAAGTAATAACAGATAAAGACAGTCTTGATGAATTAATAAGTCATACCCCCCACAAAAGAACAGCCAACGAAGTTCATATAAATCCTATATAGCAATAAGAATAACCGGTATTTACAGGATACCTAACAATTTTTCATCTATACTATTCCTTACAAATCAGTTATCACTTCTCATCAGAATCAGGGACAAATCCAGAAGTAATAATCAGGGACAATTCAAGGGCACTTAAAATATTAATACTGTAAAGATGTCTATAATAATTTTAGTCATTATGTGTTAAGTACAGTTCATCACCTGGTTTACTAAAATGTCACCAGTTTTAAGAGGGATTAAGAGGGACAGAGATAAAATTTAAGTATAAATCTACTGAGGAAAAAGTTGACCTAACTATTTTTATTGAGGGAAAAAAAAACGCTAACCAAACCATTACTCCCAAACAATTCCCCCCAGTCTAAAACAGAGCAACAGAAGATAATAGAAATGGAATGACCCTCTCATAACTGTAAAAGAGGCAAAAAAAAAGCGTACAAAACTTGATACCACATTGATGCAATTGCAATCATTCATTCTTCATAATTGTGTGCATTGATAAACTTAAACTAAATTTGCTTGAACTTATCCAGTCCACCACCATATAACAATTGATATCCAAATTCCAGTCTGGATTTAGGTACAGGCAGTTTGTCTTTGTACAAGAGCTTGGGGTCACTTCATCGACCGGATACTACTGAAGCTGTGCCACATTGCCTGTTCCCAAATATTTTCACTGAGAATTTTATCTTTGTACAATGTAAGCAAATTTAACTTGAAGAACCTTGCTTTTTATTAACTTCATCTAATCAAATATGTGCCTGCCTGTGCTAGAAATTAGTTTTTAACATCCCCACTCTGACAGAGTTGTCATACTACTTACTAAGTTGACCACTTACTAAGTTAACCACTGTCCTTTCTCTTGACCAACAGATTACACTGTATATGCCAGTAACTTAATATTTGTGGCTAACAGGTTTCTGCATGCAGGAAATGAAAGAAAACCTGGTTTACTCGGTATCTCTTTTGCTAATTGTTTTCTATTGCCTATAAACTGATTACTTTATATTATACTTTGAGCTGGGGGTGGCTGTAATATCATCTGTACTGACCATATAAAGAGGAAAGGTCATGGCATTGCTTTAATATTTCCCAGAGGTGAATACATTAATAAAGGGAGAAAAACATTGCAAAGGTGGAGACCAAGCACAAGGTGTAAGCCACTTCTTTGCCCCTGTGCTCACTAATGAGAAGTGTAGTTAGGTTTTCACATGAAACACTATCCTTGCAGATAAGATTAAATCCTTATAGGATAGCAAACTGATAATTCTGACCACTCTATAAGTCATGGTGAGGCCTTAATGATACTTCTGCCACTCCAGAGATGCCATTCCGCAGGTCATTAAGGCCTCAGCTTGAGTGTGTGTTGTTTTTGTAATCCTGTAGGGAAATGGAAACAAAGATGATACAGAAGTGCAGAGGAAGGTCACAAAGATGTTTAAAGAGATGGAAGGGAACCGTATAGCAAAATGACTGAGAGGCAATATTACGAGAGACTTGAGAACGTTCTCAACATGGACTAACAGACAGCAGGTGAGGCTCAGTGCTGAGAAATACATAGTGTGCATCTGGATATAAATAACCCTGGAATGTTATACAAGTTGTAGGACTGTGAAGAACAGGAACAAGTCTTTGAGCAAATTCTAACTGCAGCAGTAAACCAGCAGGAGTAGAATACAATGGCAGAGCCAATACTAACAGATTGCTGCACAGCAGATGCAGAAGCATGGCTGCACAAGCAAACTGATAATTCTGACCACTCTATAAGTCATGGTGAGGCCTTAATGATACTTCTGCCACTCCAGAGATGCCATTCCGCAGGTCATTAAGGCCTCAGCTTGAGTGTGTGTAGTTTTTGTAATCCTGTAGGGAAATGAAAACAAAGATGATACAGAAGTGCAGAGGAAGGTCACAAAGACGTTTAAAGAGATGGATGGGAACCATATAGCAACATGACTGAGAGGCTGGGCCTGATCTGCCAGAAGAGAGATGGGAGAGAGGGATATCATTTAATTCTTCAACGTTATTACAGGGAACCTACAAAGGAAATGAACAAAAGAGTAAATGCAGGGATTAGGGAGGTCAAACTCAGACATAAAACCTAACTACTCAGACATAAAACCTAACTTTACACTTCTTTCCTTTGATGGTACCATCACTGAATTTGTTTCCCATACAAAACTCCTAAGTGTCATCACCGATGAAAATCTAATATTCAAACTCCATGTCAGGAAAAGAAATCAAAAACGTGGACTGCTATACAGGGCAAAGTCCTGCTTAATAAAGTATACTCTCAAACTTACAGCAAATGTATAATTACTTCTCAGTACCAGTGCAAACACCAAAATCCATCACTGTACCCCCACAAAACAACTCAACTGGCTTTAATACTGACATTAACTCAAATGGTATCAACAGCTCAAAACAGGATATAGCATTTTATAGATCCCAGACAGCTGCCCATTCCTTAAGAATTTTCTTCAGTGAAATGCTCCCAAAAGAACACTTTACTATTCGAATACATTTCTGACCTACATGGCTTCCTCTCAGAACCTCAGAACTACTTTGGTGGCCCCCATTATTCTAGCTATTGACAAGATCTGGAGTCTCAAATCACCCCTTTCCAACAGATCTGCAACCCCAACCTCTACAAGACTTCACTAAAGTCATATTTCAGTATTATCTGGATCTGTTAATGTACCTCTCCCCTGGATAAACCTCCTCTATCTTTGATAGCCTCCACCCCATCTAAATGTCTTTTTCACCATGTAATCACATTTTCCCTGAATCACAAATCACTGAAAACATTAATTTAAAAACATTTAACTGAATCAAATTTTGAAGAAAATGTCATATACAAAAAATACTCCTTCAAAAATTTTTTTATAGGGTTTAAGTCCACTGTGCACTCCCATGTGAGGTCCTTCCTTCTCACTCACTTTTTAGGGAAATATATCAAATCCAGTGGAACACAAACACAGAGAATAGAGAATCACTGCTGAAGCACATACATAAACTTATGCAGAGGTGGGTACAACTCTAGGATGGACATTGGCAAGGTACAAATATTTTTTTCTAGACTCATTTGACTTTTAATTCCTATGATACTAAGATCCTAAACCACACCAGCAGTATTATCTATAGCCTTTTATTGTTTTCTATCAATTGTGTTTCAACCAAATGTCCTTTCTATGAAATATTTTTTTCAGTGAATTGTTTTCAATGATTTCTGATTCAATAAATCAAAGAATATACAAGGCAAATGGACGTGGTCATTTATGCCTCACGTTTTCAAGGAGTGACAGGCTTGTTGTATTGGGGTGAATTTGTGAACACCCATTCATAACATGAGACCTACTTAACACCAGCTAGAGCCAACAGTGTTTTCTCTACATTTTTTATAGTCCTGATAGTTGCTTCCACGTCCATGAAGGCTTTTAAAGTCTCCCCAGTAAGATAAGCTGAGAGCATTCCAGCCTAGTCATCCTAATCCCATCACTCATGGTGGACCCTTCTTGAAGGCCACCATGTATACCTTGAAGTCTTTTTCCTTGGTCATTTTTGCTGTATCTCTGTCAATGGGCTATGACGCCTGGCACTGGCTATGATTTGCAAGAGTTGTGACTATAACTCAACATTTGGGCAGGCACATCCTAGGTACTCCACTCAACAGTAGCATTGCACATGCTACAGGAATAGGCAGCTCACAAGACAGCAGGTATGATTTCCTCTTTGGGTAGGGAACACTTATTCAAACATTTTAACTTTGTGTAGGTAAAGAGAGGTAAAACTCAGGTCATCTGTTTAAAATGTGTGCCAAAATGTCCACTGCCCTTACCAATATGGTATGTCAATGTATAGAAAGTCTCAGGAATAGCCAAAAAGTTGCAGTTTTATTTCATGATAAAGCAAAAGACAATGGCATAACTTTTTTAAACAAATTACAACAAAATAATTTTCCTTGGAAAAAAAAACACAGAGTACCTTTTTTTTACATTTCCTGTTGATCCCATAAACAAGATAACAATTATTTCCAAAACAGTCCAATAATTCTTTTCACCTATGGCAAAAAGTAGTAATCAAAGACCACAGCATCTAGATATTGTCCTTTAGAGTCTCTTGCCTCTGCAGTCCTTCACAGGAAGACCTTTCCAAGTCTTCTCAGACTAGTCCCCAGTGACTCTTCCTTACTGCAGCATAACAGCCCAAACTGATAGGTCAGGCTGCCACTAGCCCTTTATGAGAAGCCAGCGTCACTGCTTTAGTAGGCCTATAGACCTCTCTTTTATGCACCATTTAATTATAAATTGGTACTGTTAACTGAACCATGCATGAATCCTCTCTAACACAAAAAAGTATGTACTTTCTTAAAGCAGTTCTATTTACAAATATTTACATAATGTTTATGCACCTTCATGGCAAAAATCACCACCATCATGTGTGTTTGTGTGTGTGTGTGTGTGTGTGTGTGTGTGTGTGTGTGTGTTAGTTTATAATAAGTGAAATTCTCAAATATCAACATCCGTTTTGTCGATACACTTTGGTTGACAGATGTGCAGGATTGACAACTCCTAGGATTGGTAATATGCCCCTTCCATGGGAATTGGACAATCTTGGGGGTGCACAGAGGCATGCCGCCTATAAAGGAACAGTAGATTTTTTTGAAACATCCAAGGTTATGCCTCGGAGCATGCACATTAGGATATTATCTTTTGCAGTCAGCATATTTAATGCCAGTCTACCAAAATTAAGAAGAACTTCAATAGATCCATACAATTTGTATATTTTTCAAATGTTACATAGCCTACGGCCTACTGCGTGTGCACTCAATAAAGAGTTTTGCAAAAGGAAGCAAATTCAAGATGAAAACTAAGAAAGTATAAAAGATATTTAATACTAACTTTCCTTGTTCAAAGATATACATCTGTTTTCTCCATGCTATCCACATTAAATAAGTTGATATAAAAAGTAAAAGAAAGCAGGAGCTCTGTCTCCTACTTGTTACGTATCTCTTGCAGCTGTAACTGTAGACTAAACTGCATACACTTACTTTCACATTAGAATGTTTCTGACCATAGACATGACTGAGTGGTGTAGTACAAATACCCCCCATCATCCAGTTACCATTTTAATGAGGATAATGTATTACACTGCTTAATTTCCCGGGGAAGACTGTTCCAGAGGAGATGATGTATGATGAATCTCTCTCTCTCGCCACAATGTTTTATTTATCTGCTGGTGGCGATTTACATCCCTGGTTCTGAAGTTGGTCTAAATTTCAGTAGATCAACACCAAAAGGCAGAAAGCAAGCATTTGTTTTAACAGAGACAGATGCTCACTAGCTTTCTTTCTAAGAACATTAAAAGTAATTCTGCATGCCACCAGGACTTCCAGACCACAACCACTTGAAGTTTGAGAGTTGCAGACTATGACATCATCATATAATACTGTTAAGAGGGGAGTCCAAGTAGGAGGATTTTCTTAAGCTACAACAGTGTCCGACTGTCTACTCACCATTATGAGGAAAGAGAGACAATGTCAGATAACATGCTAAAGTGACATGGGGATTGGGGAGCAAGGATATCTGCCCTTATGAATGTTAAGTGAGATTAAAGAAGGGTACAAATTTTAAAACAGGATGTTCCTATTTCTTATTGCTGTAGGCACTCCTCTCTAACCTAGCACCTTGAGTGACAGCCCATCCACTCCACCTTTTCTACAGCGCTAACTCTAAATTTAGCAGACAAATGTAAATAAGTCACTTAAGGTATAAACAGATGCCAGCCAGAATAATACCTGGACCATGAAAGAGAAGCCCTTTCTGTGCTAGATGGGTGCACAAAAGATGGCATGTCACAATATAGGTGGGGGCATTTCCATAATGGCACCAATACATGCTAACCTGAGTAAGGTCAGCACTGCACACCAATGGAAGGTACATCAAAGTAAAAAAAACAGAACATGAATTCAAAATGAGTTCAACTTCTGCATTCCCCTCCATGTTTACAGGAGGACTCTCGGCCAATAAGGTCATAAAGGTATTTACTAAAATTTATAGTAAAATCACTGCTAGTAATTCACTGCTACATTATAAACATATGTACCCTTTGTATATGAAAAATAATACTGTAAAAAACTTTGGTAATTCATACATCTAGGTTTATTTCTTTATTACTTGTCTTTCCTGAATTTATTTCCTCAACCACAGAACTGTTATCTTAAGTTAGTTAAGTCAATCTGTATTCTGTTGAGACTTTTGATTTGATTTGTTTTGTGTTTTGTTCTCTGTTAAAAGTTTGAGCTACTTACCTCTGCTGAAAATGGACATGTATCCAGCCAGACTAGCCCGGTTAACAAATGTAAAATAAAAATAAAATAAATAATTTCTGATGACAACTGTAATTAAGAATGACACTGTCTGAACTATAACTCTAACATGCCAGCAATATTTTGGTAATTTGGTGTAAGTTTAGCTAGGCTTAAAATGTTTTTTGGGATGATTGCCTAGTAGTCACTTATGAGCCTATAAGATAACATAATGAGTAAATGCAGCACTCTGTATGCTCTTCTGTCCAGCTTGGTTGCTGAGAATGAGCTAATGGCAACAAGACAACTAGATACCAGTTAGTTTACCAACCATGGTGGTTACATATAGTGCTGATTCTAACTGATTACTGAGTCAATAAGAAGAATTAGCATATTTTGTTGTTATCTAAAGAAGTGGATTTAGTGGTAGTGTTGTACCAGTAAGGGTACATAGAAAGAACTTCAATTTAAATAGAGTTTTCCAGAAAGCATTGGTCTCACAAAGAAGACAATGGAAACTCCCAGCATTAAAAGCCATGGTACACCTGCTTGTAATATTTATAGCAATGTAAATTTATACCCAATAGCTTCTGGTACTACAGTTAGTCTACAGAACAGCCATATGAAACAGATGATCCCCTTAGCTGCAATAGCACTCAAGTTTTTATACTGCTGAATACCTTACCTATTCTGTCTTTTATATAGGTCGGGTAATATCCAAAATTAGATACAAGGGTATATGACCATACATATGTCATTCATAAGAAAACAAAAACAATGCTCTTCTTTAGCATGCAATCAGTCATCCAACTCTTAATAAGTTTATTTTTTTATGTTTTACAGCAATGTCATCCTTAATATTACAGGGAGTACTTCAGAAAATGCAGTTGGTTGTAGGCAGTAACATTAGCAAACACTCTTGAATGCAGGCAAAATGCCAGATCTCAATGGTGTTATAAACTTTTCTTACTACATACAAAATTTAGTCTTAACTACTTTGCATCCTTTGTTTAGTGAGACTTTTGTCACTGTTTAATAGCCTGTGGTCAACTACATCTTACCTCGATATTGCAGAAGCTCTGTCATACGGCCCTACACCTACAAGTTTACTGAGAATTTTGTCACTGTTTAATAGCCTGCGGTCACTACATCTGACTTCAGTATTGCAGGAGCTCCGCCACAAGACCCTACACCTACAAGTTTACTGAGAATTTTGTCACGGTTTAATGTAATCATTTATTAAGAAGAACCTTGCTGCCTATTAACTTCAATCAGTTAAATACATGCCTGCTCTGTGACTGCAACTCTCTGTAAAACAGTCCTTGCACTCTAAGGAAGTGTTACTAAGTTGGTCAATGACCCCTTTTGCTTGACCAGAAGACTGTACTGCAGATGACGGTTTATTCTCAGGATTTGACAGACAACCTGTTTTACTTGCAACTCTTTGTTAATCACTTTGTTCTGGCTATAAACTGATTGACCTCAGGGTGGGATCCTAGTATCAGACACTAGCAAATACACATCACATGTTCAATTTCAGACACTTTCAGTGGTCATCTCCCAATCTACACATCTAGTTAGACATCTCACACATCCAGTTAAACAGCATATTTAAAACTAAACGTAACCTTTCTAAATTTAACCCAGAAATGTTCATTATTACACTTTCCTCTATTAACTGGAAATTCCTAAAAATCCTACCTTTAGATGATGCTGTAATTTAATTCATTACAACTTTTCAAAATATCCTAAATAGCTTTGCACCTCCTAGCAGAAAGACAATGAAAGCAAATACAATTTGGCTGTCCAAAAACAGTAGACTGCTAATGCAGGATAGAGAAAAACCATGGACAGAATGGCAAAAATATAAAACACCTCAATATTTTGAAAACTTCAGAATGCTTCGGAATCATACTAAAAAGTAAATAAATGAAGACAAAAAACTATAGTGCAATCATTTCAGAAAAGAACTAAACATGACCCTAAAAATTTTTAGACATCCATTAAAGAAATCTTACATCCTGGACAAAAATTCAAGCCAAACCCCTCTCCGGATAACTCACCACTTGAAACTGCAATACAGTTCAACTCTTATTTTACAAATAGTATAGCATCTCTAACTAAGGATTCCTCAACATCTAATCACAACCAGCAGCCACATATCATCACATCTACTTTCACCTACAGACCAATACCCACCTCCTGTATAAAACTACTCTTAAACAAACAAACTGTGTTCTACTTCACCTGATGACCTTCCAAGCGAGTACCTATAAATAGCCTGTCCCGTCTTATTTCTTATAATTCAGTCAATCCAGGAATCCCATGTTCCCTCTCTCTGGAAAAAGTCACACATTATCCCTCTGCACAAAGAAGGAAATTCAACAGACATTAATTACTTGATACCTATAGCAATCTTATCTCTCTTTACCAAAATACTTGAAAAATGTATGCAAAAACAATTGCTAAACTATTGTCTGCAGAACAACACCTATTACACAACTTGTCTTCCGTCTTTCCATAGTACCAGCACTGTCCTTCTAACCTATATAGATATTGTCAATAAAACTACAGATAATGGCAAACTAGTCAACACTTGCAGCTTCCGCGCGTATGGCAGGTGCAAACGGCCAAAACACTCCAATTCAGAACAACCAAAAATGGCCAGCACCCCTTATGAGGGATTCAGTACATTTTTTAACAGTTCAGCAGTATAGTAACCATCTTAGTGTAAAAATGACACTAAAAATAAAAACAACAAACCAGTTTTGGCCCAATGGCCTTCCTCAGGAATATACTGAATCCTGCAAAAGGAGTGCTGGCCGTTTTTTGGTTGTTGTATAATGACAAACTAGTCTCTTCCTTATTTCTAGGCCTTCAACACAGTTTGTCACAGCAAGCCTCTACTTCAAATGTCCTCAGTAGGTCTTTCTCAGCCCACCCTTCTGTGATTCAAAAGCTACCTGTCCAATAGTTATCAGTCAGTAAAATGGCACTCCACACTCTGTCCTTAACTCCCAGTCACCACTGGTGTACCACAGGCTCTATCCTTGGTCCCTTCCTCTAACATTTTCACCAACACCCTCTATACTTCCACACTATAGCCAACCCTAATACAAAACACTGATGATTCCACTCTCATTTGCACATCTGACAACATGGTACAACTCCAAAAAGTTACTCAGGAAGCTTTAACAGACAGAAAAACATGGCTTTTTAACTCACAGCTCATGCTCAAACCAAAAAAGACCAAACTACTGCTTTTTCCCCCCCCAAATCCCTCTGTCATGAAAACCAAAATTTAAAGTCCTCTCTCTTGATAATATAACCTTTCAAGTCACTTCTTATAGTGATCTATAAGGCGTGATAGTGGATGATAATCTTATATTTGACCTGCAGATACAAAATTGCATAAAAAACTCATCAAAAACTAGGGATTATTTACAGAGCCAAAAACTTTCTCACTGACACAACTAAAGCTACACTTGCCACTGTCCACTCTTCCTCCCCACTCTTCTTTATGGCACTTCCATCCTCACTAACCTCCAGGTTTCCCAAAAATTTAAACTTGAGCAGTGCTATAACAAGTTGCTAAATTTGCAGCACATACCCCTTTCAGAACCCACCACTGTATAGCACTGAAAAGCCTAAAGTGTTTAGAACTGCCACATCAACTAACATATACACAGCTTCTTGACACCTGTAAAATTATCCAGCATCTGTCTGCCTGTCCAGCAATAAAAAACAATCTACGTTCCTAGTCGGTCATTATGATCCAGTGACCAAAAACTCCTGTCTGTCTACAAGCCTAGCAAATCTGCTGGGCATTGTCTGTATTCATGAAAGGTTGTAAGGCCTGGAACTTCTTAAATGTATCCATCAGGCCAATACCCTCCCATCTTTCAAAACCACTCTGAAAGACTTCTTAGCTAAAATTTGTCTCTGTTCTTGCTCAAATCCATGATAACCTATATCCCTAAATGTGAACAAGTACCTTTTCATTCCTTATGCCTCCTTACTCTCCCTTTTTCATTTACTTCCTTACTGCTATCTAATGCTCTTCCTTAACTTTCTCTCTAAATATACAGTAAGCCTGTATTTCCCTCACCTCATATTGCAGTTCCTATATATATATATTAGGCTAACTTACCTTTACTTTATCTACAAACTGTCAAAAGTTTCCTAAATATTAAACAATTGTCACATACCTTGCATCGATTTTAACCATTGTTTTTTAGATTATGTTCAATTTGTTATAATTAAATTGCAAATGTTTTACTTTTATTTTTGAAGAGTATAAAATAATTGTTCTTAAAACATTTTGTAATAATTCAGAGCTTTGCTCCCCAGGCCTCTGCTGAAAATGAGCTTCTAGGTCAGACTTTCATGGTAATTGAATGTCAGTCAATAAATAAATAAATAAATTCCGCATGAGATATTCCAGATTTCTTGTTTCACTCTATGTAATCCTAGAATAATTAGTGTTTAAATAAATGTAAGTATATTTACTTAGTCTAATAAAGTTTCAATTATTAAGACTGAAAACACTTATTGTTTTTTAATAAACATAATCTGAAGAGAAATATTTTTTGCTTCACTGTACAAATTAACTGTTTTCATTAATTATTTCTTTGCTCAATCTCTTGGATCAAACAAATTAAGAAATATCAGCTAAGGTATATCATGAATTTGAAGGAGTCTAGTGGATATAAAATGGCAGCTCTAAGCAAAGCACAGATTACTGGCCAATATGTAATGCAGTCACATAGGAATGAGGTACTTAGCAAATGAGGGTTTTTCCAGGTGCTATGGGTTCCTCTCACACTCATATATGATGCAATAGATACACTGGACACTAACTTGTCCATAGGTATGAGTGTGCAGCATAAAATTCCTACCCTGGCAGTGCTAGCGACCTGCTGGTGTGAACCTTCACTCTGGATTATTTTCGCAATTGAAGTGAAACTCTGTCCCCATGTGGAAAATGGGAAAAAGGGGTCATGGATCAATGGGTTTAACAAGCACTGAAAACCAATAAATTGCAAATAGGTAGCTAAACCTAATGCTAACCTACCACTTAATTTGAAATTTATAAAAACTGTATACTAACTGTATATAAAATTGCTAATGTTTTGAAACTATGTAAACTTAACACTCTATCAAATTTGAAGCGTATAAGTTATATTTGCGCTTGCACTGCTTGTAGTCTCTGGCCAGGTTGTGGCTGAAAAGGGTCTCTAGACCAGTCCAACAACCCAGTTACCAAACAGTAAATAAAAGAATAAATATAAAAATAAATAAGAAATAATAAAACCCCTGTATGGTAACAAATTATTTTGGTAAAGTAAATGTATATGTCTGAGTAATATAGTAGGAATACTGTTCAGTATCAGACATTTGATACAAATGTGGTAACTTTTGAAACTACATATTGTATCTGAAAGTATGCATAATATCCCTGCAGTGACCACATGCACTTTGTGTAAGGATTCCTAGAAGAATGCTTGCATCTCTACTTTGTAATCTAGAGTGAAGTCAGGTCCCCCCAACAGACACATGCACATGCATACACATAAAAAAGAGTAGGGTTTAAACAACAATTCTGTGCAAGTACTCCGGTCTCCCAAAAGCTATATAGTGTGCCTAAAAGG
>NC_056734.1:963760677-963769329 GCF_019279795.1 Protopterus annectens | reverse complement strand
AAGTGCGCTCTCTGCTTACCTCATTTCTAATGGTATATTAGTAAAGTGCGCTCTCTGCTTACCTCATTTCTAATGGTATATTAGTAAAGTGCGCTCTCTGCTTACCTCATTTCTAATGGTATATTAGTAAAGTGCTCTCTCTGATTTTTTTCTTGACTGTCCTCTGCAAAGGTACCCACCTGCATATGCATTCGAATATGGTACATGTGGCAACTTACTTTTAGTATCAATATGCAAAGTATCTTACAATGCAGACAAAAATTATATCCTCTGTAAGTTTGTGTAGTAGAAAAAGCATTACACAGATGCATTGATTCCAGTTGTAAATACTAGCCCCAAGTTTCCTAAAGCAGTTGTCAGCCAAATCAGTGGTCACCTTTCCAACTTCTGTTCATTCGAAACGTCCTTTGTGCAAAGATGATGCCTGACCTGCCTTCCCCCCAAACATCACCAAATTTACAGCAGCTTCTTTCAGTTTATTACTCTAAGGTATGTTTTTCTATCACATTATTTGATATCACATCCAAAAAGGATAACAAGGTAACCATTTTTATGGTTTCTCTGTATCTTCTACTGCTAGAAAAAGACAAAGGAAAACCAAACAGTACAGTTACAAGAAGCCCCTGCATTTCTTGAATGAACTAACTAGTAAAAAACAGCAGCAGCTAAAGAGGCATTATTAATCTGTTATTCTGTTAAATGCAAGCTTACTTGTTCAAAAGCAAACCTGACGTAGAAATACGTATTATGCCATCTTCTTACCATATGAAAGGCAATGCTGCTGGATTCTGTTGGTGAGCCAGTTTGCTATTCAGTAGGTAACACAGAGGTTTACATTTACTTTGATTAACTGATCAATGATGCCATCATGTGGAAGGGAAACAAAGGCTTCGGCCAAATCCAGTTATGCCGTGTGAAGCAATTGGCAGACTTGTTCTCAAAAGTCCATCAGATTTAGGAACCAGGATCTGACTTTAACAAGCTCAAACTGTTTTGGTTCAAAGGTATGAAGACTGTCTATGCCTTTGTTAATTAGTTCCATTATGATACGCTCCATTGCCTTGCAGATAAGGCTAGTAAGTCATATGGGGATATAGGTAGTGGGTTCCCTTTGTGGATTGAGATGACTACAAAAGTTCTTTATAATTCAGACATGAGTCCAGTGGAGAGGCTGACATTGAACAGACTTAATAATGAATCAGGCAGACTATATTGAAATGTTGAAATTCTGACTCTGGAGCCCTGAAACACAGGACCCCCCCACTGCAAATACAAGAGAGGCATGTCCAGTGGCACTGCAGTGGTGCAGCGGTTAGCTTTGTTGCCTCACAGCAAGAGGTTCTCTGGTTCAATTCTTGGCTGGGGTTCCTTCTGTGTGAAGTCTGCACATCCTCCCTGCATTTGTGTGGGTCCCTTCAGGTGCTCTGGTTTCTTCTCACATTCCTAAGACATGCATCTGGAGCATTTTTCCCTTGGCCTCCACTGAAAATGGGCTCTGGCCCAGTTGGATTTTCCAATAAACAAACGTAAAATAAATAGTTAACCATCCTACTAGGGGCCCCAGTATCTTGGATCTAGTCTTCCCAAATATGGCCACTTCTTGGAAAGCTCCATATATATCATCATGTCATGTAAAATCAGACCATAATTGGTGACCTTTTCCTTTAAAGCTGTAAGTACTTCTGCTGTAAATAACTTTGTATTTAGGAACTTCTCAAAAGCAAACCTTCTTCAGTTACTTGATGATTTAAATAATTTCTGCTGTAATCTTCTGTGATGAATCTCATTAATAAAGCTACCGCCTATGCGTTTGACAACTTCTTTCACTTAAATAGTTGTATTTATAAGTCAGTACCTATCTGCACCAAATATGATAAATTTAAATGCAAAACCCCTGAGGTGGAATTTTCAAATAAATAAATTATATAACAGAAAAAAAGAAGCTGTTTAAAGCTTATAAGAGGTCTCATTCTACCTGTCTTAAAAGAGCACTTATGCAAACTAACAAAGAGCTTAAGGGGACCATTATGAAGCTCAAAGCTAAATATGAACTTAAACTACTACCAAAACTAGAAATAACTACAAATCATTCTTTAACTATGTCAGGAATTTAAGAAAAAATACCCAACAATGTTCAAAGCTAGTCAACAATAATACTACACCTTCTGACCCAAAGAAATAACTAATGTCCTTGTTAATAGATTTAGAGAAAATTTTACTCTATCACAGTTATACCTATTTCACAGGTTCCACAATCCCAACCACCCCTTTAATTACTATGGAACAAGTTTTCACAGCCCACTGAAAAATTAAGAATAATTAATCCAATAGCCCTGATAATGTGCCAGGCTGCCTAACAGTGCCAAATATACCCTTTCTGAACCCCTACTTAACATTTTTAATCTAAGTCTTTGGCAGGTTACATTCCTAACGCCTAAAAAACAGCCATTCTAATCCCACTACATAATGTGGCCCAACCACGGACCCTGGTAACTATGGACCAATCAGTCTCACTAGCCTTATATGTAAATCAATACAGCACATTATCTGAGATTTATTAATCTGGGCATTGAAAATCTGTTAACCTTGAAACCTTTTCAATTCAGCTTTGTCAAAGGAAGTTACTGCCTCTATAACCTCATCATGACCTTTGAAAAAGTAACTGAAGCAGTGTATAGTGGTTATACATTGCATACGCCATATACAGACCTAACCAAGGCTTTTGTCACTATTCCCCATGCAGGTATTATTGGCAAACTTGTAAACCTGAACATAAATCCTTATATTGTGCAGTAGATAGTTGCCTGACAATCCATGTAGTTAGATTTACAGGTGTCACTTCAGAAAGCAAGACAGTTAAGAGTGGTGTACCACAGGGTTCAGTTTGGGGAATTCTTTTATTTGGCATATATTTCTTAGACAATCATGTCAGTGCTCTTGCCCTATGGTTAAATAAATTTCCAGATGACTATAAATAATGTGTTATACGATCTTTAGTTGATTCACAAATGCTCCCACACAGGTTAGACAATATTAATTGGTTTAGTAACAATGGTCTCAAAATAAAGGTTTAAAAAATCTAGCATAGCTCATTTTGGTAAATACAACAATTTCATTTACTAAATAGGAGATGCATCTCTCAGAATACACACTCTTGTAAGAGATTTAGGCATTCTTGTTGATAGTTCCTTATCATGTCACCATCATGTCCTCATAGCAATTTGGAAAGCCTTTTATATGCCTCTTCTGATTCTGAAAGATATCTCCACTAGATCCAGAGAAGTCTTAACTTCCCTCTCCTTGTAACTTATCAGACCCATTATTAAATATAATGCATCTTTTGACCTGTGTTTATATAAACATATTACACTACTTGAGAGAAATCAGATATTCATAACTGAAAGGATCAATGGCCTCAGAAATCTTAGTGATCAGGAGAGACTGTCGGCCCTCTTTCCCTGTGCTCAAGTCTCTTACAAACTCCTCCATGGAGATCTGTGCTTAGACTTTAAAGCCATGAAAGATCCAATCCTATTTGAGCTAATATTCCTTCACAGAACCTCAAAAACTAATTTAAAGAAACTAAACCTTCATTAGCTAATAAATAAGACATGTTGGTGTGATAGATTCATATCCCTATGTACACCTCACCTTGGCTATGTCCAGCAGTGGAAGGAGAATCAGTCTGCTGTTTCCTTATGATGAACAGTTAGTGAGGATCCATACTTCTCAACTCATTAGTGCAAGAAATCTGGACAAAGCCAAAAACAGAGAGTGACAAAAGCCCAAAAATTGGGACAATTTTTAAATATTACTCTTATAAACTTAGAAAGTTGCTAGAATAACAGTTTTAGCACTAGCATGCATTTTCTAAAGGGTGTGAAACGCAATTGTCTGTCGTTAGTGTCTTTCAGAATCAGAAAAGGGATATAAAAGGCTTTCCAAATTACTATGAAAAGATGATGGTGATTTGCCAGAAAACTACGTATTTCATTAGGAACAGAACAAATCTGGAAATTCTGTGAAAATTTGGACAGTTGAAAAGTATGTGAGAAACTAAAACAGAATAATACAGGTGAAAGTCTGTTGGACAAGAGAAATGCAGGAGCATGGAGCTAAGAGAAGGATCACAGAAATCTGTTTGTCAGCTCTCTTCCATACAGCTCCATACAGACCAGTGAAAGGTGTTGAGACAGAGCAGAAGCAGATACCTCTCTCAAAGTAGTGAGAAGGTACCTTTACAATAAGAGTAGAGAGTTTATTGTTCACACTGCCCATGACCTAAACACATCCATCACTCTGCTGCACACGCTGTAGCTCCGTTCAGTATGTATTAGGCAAGAAAACAAAAAAGCCAATATAACCAAGAGAAAAGTCTGAGTGTTATAATATTCCAAAAGCATGCAGTAATTTGTTTTTGTCTCATTTAGATCAAATCACTACTTAAATTCAAGATAGTCACTATACCAGACTAAACTTATTACTTAAAGCACAAAATTAAATATAGATTTACACAAAGCAGAAAACAAAAGGCAGAAACAGTATCAGGAAATGAAGAACATATCTTTAAATGCCTATATATCAGTTAGGCAACTTAAGTGTGGACACAAAAAGAAAATAAAGTACATTCCTGAATCAGAAATATAGCATACTGAATCCGTGAAGACCATGATAGTGAAGGTTATTGCTCCCCAAACTACCATAGCTCCCCCAAAAGTCATTGCTGCCTGTTACACAGTTCACCCGGACTGCTATTAGAGCTGGCCAGTATCCTCCATTTCAACGCCTGTTCCCCTCTCTCATGCATAACCCACCTCACTGTACTTCTGTTATCTACTCTTTCTTCCATTTCTAGCAGCATGGAACATGCATATTGTTTTAATGTACGTCTCGTTAGCACTTACAATGTCACACATGTAACTACAAGGATTATCTTGTCAACATCTGAGTAATTTTTTTTGTATATCTGAGACCATATAATTCAGGGAAAGCAGAAACATTTTAAACTGTTTCTTGTTTCTCAAACTATGTACAACCTTGAGAGTAGCATATTTAGAGATCAGAGGTGGTGGTGAGGCAGAATTCTACTACAAAACTGCAAAATTATTTTGTAGTTTCTTGAGACTTGGCTATTTTTGTTAATTAGTTTAAGGCACAGCTATCTTCCATACAGCTCCATGCAGACGAGCAAAAGATATGAAACATTTAGGAAAGTACAAATTGCAAACACAAAAAAATCACAGGAAAATGATACATTTGGAAATTAAAAGTATATAGAAGTGAAAAGCAAACACTGATGGTACTATATAGAGTATTATGTAACATCAGCGTCTATGTTCAAATTTCAGCCTTCAATTAATAGAAAAGTAACAGGGAAGGAGCGGTGAATATAGAGAAAGGAAGGAAATAATATGTGCAGAAAGATTAGTTATGTCACCTGTTGTGCTGTATTTACACCTGGCTTCTGTAAGATGACATTTAAGATAGATCTGAATGTAATATAACTGTCTAGAAATTTTAGTGTTGAAGCTAAAGAGTCACATCATTTTTGCCCCAGAACCAAAAAACTACGAGTAACCTACTGCAATTTTGTTTGACGAATTTGTAGAATCAGAAATATATCACTGAGGGATCTGACATTGCAAGCACAGATTGTCATAGTTTATTTCCAGGATGTGGAAAGGATTTATGATTCAAGAGTTTAAACAGCAGATATCTATTCAAATCATCTCTTTCTTTAGCTGGAAGACAGACAGACTTTATACTGTTTTGTGAGGCATGGTGATAAATCTGCAAATTTTGTTGGAAATGAATTGAAAAAAAAAGGATATGCATAGCCACAGTCTCTCAGAGGAGAGTGGTGTTACAGTGGGTGTTGTCGGGGTAAGGCCACCAGGCCACATCTCGAAGGGAGAAGGCATTGTGAGTCACTGCAGTGATGGGAGCAGCTCAGCTACCTGCCTAAGGCTGGGATTAAGGACTGGCATGAACAGAGATTCCCCACTGCATCCCTGAATGATGCCTCCCACCAAACAGCTCATGCTGTACTAGATCTGTGGAATTCTACACCACTAAGGAACAAAAAGGGTTCGAGTCTGAAGGGGGAGGCCTGATAGTCAGCAGATAAAAGAGGAAAGTACCTACAAAAAAATCATCTGGGAGATGCATCAATCATTTATTACATATTATGTCCTTGCTTCACTGATTTTGTTAAGTGGAGATATCAAGCCAAATTGAAGATCTATTACAACCTCTCTAGTGCCAAGATTCTCATAAGTCACTTAATCATTGCTTCCCTGATTTCATTAAGTAGAGGTACTGAGCCAGATTTTGGGCTGTGTTAGAACACTTCTGTTTCTGAGCCAGATGATTATATAAAATTTAAATCAGTGGGCCTTAAAACTACACATGTATATTTCAAAGTATTAAAAATAAAACTGACTTACTACATAGCTGGACTGCATTCTGTGAAGCAAGCAATCTAGCGATTTCTGAACAATGGCTCGGAAGTATCTCCTGCAGGGTATAATATCCTAAGGTCTGACAGGAAGCTCAAGGCTGTAGAATCTCTTTCAACCAAATTTTGTAACTATCCGTCTTGATAGCTATCATATAAGCAGATTCTAAATAGTAGAAATAAAAACACTCTGGTACCCATATAAAAGTCAACATTGCTGAACTGCGACTCATGGCTTTTCCTGTGTTACACCAGACACATATTTAATGGTTTTTATAAGCATTTTGTTATAAGTTAAATTTGAAATTTTAGTTTAAGAGCACACAAACCCACTGGAATAGAGAGATGATATAATACTTTGATTAGACCAATATAGGATTTGTAATTACTTCAGCTTTCATACTAGCATTGGAGTCACCTATATTGACTCAGAAGATATAGCAAATCTACTGGTCGATAAATTCAGCTCCAACTTAATCGCTCTCTTCCAGTTGAACTTCTCTCAGGAAATGCCATCAAATATAACTCCCCCTGCTAATCACTAGGGATTAGGTCCTTAATGCTCTCTCTAAGGCTAAGAACACTGCATCAATGGGTCCAGACAGTATCCTGGGATGCCTTCCAAATAGCAGGAAACATGACCTATCAGGTCCTCTGGAATTGCTATTTAATTGTTACCTCCAAACCGGCTTCGTGTCTCATGAATGGAGAACAGTAACAGTCATCCCTCTACACAAAGGTGGGCCAACTACAGATCATGGAAACTGCAAATCCATTAGTCTCACTTGTCTTTTATGCAAAGTCATAGAAAGAATTATCATGGAAATGATCAATAATGATTTAGTAAACCTCCAGACTCTGGAGCCAACCCAGTTTGTTTTCGTCACGGGCAGGTCATGCCTACTTAACCTATTGGACTTCTTTGAGAAGGTCACCAAAGCAATGGGTGAGGGCAAAATGGCTCACACTGCATACGTTGGCCTGGCCAAGGAATTTGACACAATACCCCACTCGGGCATTACTGGCAAACTCAAAATGTTAGGCACTAAGCCATGTCACCCGGTGGGAAGCCAACTGTCTCACAGACAGGACCCATGAAGTTCAAATTGGGGAGTCCACCTCTACAAAAAGGCCAGTGACAAATTGAGTCTCTCAGGGATCGGCCCTTAGACGGCTCCATTTTGGCATTTACCTCTCTGAAGTCAAGGCCAATGTCAACTGTTTCTAGCTGACTAAATTTGCAAATGATTGCAAATTAGAAGCTGTCATTGAATTCCACACTGCCACATGTTCTCCAGGAAGGGCTGACACAGACAAACAACTGGTGTCAGAGTCATGGACTAACACTAAATGCCAAGAAATGCATAAGAGTATGCTTCTGGAAGTATCCACCCCTGGTAACTATCATATTGACAACAGACCTCTGATAGTTGACTCAACAGTCAGAGACTTAGTGACACACATAGACAGTAATCTAGCCTTTGACCATCACGTGTCTACAGTAGTGAGGATATCATTATATGCTGTACAACTTATAAACAAAGGCATGGCATCTATATTCAAGGAAGTCATTGTTCCACTGTATTCTGCATTCATCAGACCTCTCAATGAGTGCAATGCCTCCTTTGGTATGTACCTAACCAAACATATCCAACAACTGGAACATCCACAAAGGTTTCGCACTAAAAGAATACAGGGCATAAGTAATATGTTCTATGCAGACCGCCTCAAGGCCCTATCCCTGTATTCTGTCTCCTACAGGCTTTTGAGGGGAGATCTATGTCACGCATACAGGGCATTGCCAGACCCAACTCTGATGGAATTCCTGCATATCCACAAAACAAATAGCACCCGAATTACCTGCTCTAAAGACATAAACCTTGCCTGTGATAAGGACCTGCTGGAGAGACAGGTATGTATCACAGAGACTACCCCATCTCTGGAATAGGCTCCTCATCCATGTGAGCCAAAGTTCCTTCCTAACCCAATTGTAACTTGGACAATTGGGTGGGGAAACAGGAAATTCATCCCTGGTTTGGCACATATATCTCTAACAGACACAAGCAACCTGCAAATGGTTCATCTCCCAGGCCCCTGCTTGTAAATGTTTAATCTCTCAAGCCCCTGCTTAAACTTATCAAGGGTAAATTGTCAGAAATCCGGAATGTGTGGCTAAGCTTTAAAAAGCCCTTGTA
>NC_056734.1:963658177-963755677 GCF_019279795.1 Protopterus annectens | reverse complement strand
GCGGTTTTATTACACTAATAACAGACATATTGTCATTAAGATCTGGGGTTGAAAAGAATTCAAGCAAATTTGCCATTAGCTCAATGAATTCAATCAAACCCTCCCACGGCCCACCACAAAACTCTCTTATGAACAATGTCTACACCAAAAATCAAGAACTTGTGAATAGAATATGCAGAGATATGCTTAAACAGAGCATTATTTACTTTCTTGTTTCTAATGTCCAAAGTGTGTTCATATATCAGGTCCCTGAAGCTTCACTGGGTTTTACCCACACAGAAGGAACAACATTCAGTGCATAAAGACCCAAGATGATTACCATTAATACAGATCCCATCAGCCTCATACACAAACCTAAACACGGAACAAGCACAACAACCTAAAAGCCCCATTTTTTTAATTTGTATTGTACATAAAGAAAGTGCCATCACTTTCCAAAAACTGTTTAAGGGATTTACCCATTCTAAATACTAACTAGGGTACATCATCCATAATTCCTGTGAACTTCTCAAAAGTACCCAGTTTCTGTTTAATACCTCAAAAAATCTCAGTGTTGTCTTACTGTGAATTTCATGACAAGTGATGTACCTACATGTAACCCTACTATTGGGAGCAGACATTTCTTTGGGACCTTCTTGGCGCAAAATAGGGTAAAAAAATACCCTTTTCCCTTTCAGACTTCACTTTATCAAATATTTTAAGAACCAAGTCCAAAGGATACCCCTATGGATAAACATAGATACAAGTTTGTCACATTCAAGAGAACAAGTGCCATCTTCAGTAACCAACCTCGTCAGTCTAACTGCCTGACCTTTAACAATCCCCCTCTTTTGAAAATCAGGGTGACAACTACTATAATGTAATAAACTGTTCAAATATGTAGGTTTTCAAAATATTTTACTAGTAAATCTTCTATTAATGTCATCCTTGCCAATAGTAACATCCAGATAACTAATAACAGTATAACTATAAACGTGTAAAATGTAAGAAAGTTCTGTTATTTAGAAAATCAATAAACTCATCAATACCTTCTTCAGTGCTTGCCATAAAATAAAGATATCATTCAAAAATTGGACAAATAATTTCCATGGAGTTCATATCATCAAAATGTGGGAATAAGTTCCTCCTTTCCCACTGAATCTTAATGTTTACAAATGTGGTGGCACAAGATGCACCCATGGCAACACCCTTCTTTCGTAAAATGTATCGGCAGTCCAGAAAAACAAAATAGTTTTGCAAAACCAATTCCGTAAGTGTGTGTAAAGTACTTATCTCATCATGACTTAAACTTGTACATTCACACACTAACTCATAAAACCATTCCAGTTCAACACAGTGGGGTATAACATTAAATAGATTAACAACATTCACAGTTAAAAAAATAAAATCATCAGAGAACTCTATATCCTTAAGCTTGTTGAGAAAATCCCATGAATCTCGACATAAATATTCAAATTGCTCAACAAAAGGCTTCAGTCTAGTATCCACATATTTCTCTAAAGGATGAATTTTGAATTTACTGGAGTCCATTATCGGCCTCAGAGGGGGGTCACTTATGAGTCTGTGAATTTTAGGTAGTCAAAAAATAGATGGCACCCTTGGGTGTTTTACACAAAAATAAATATATTTCAGAATCTATCTGCCCTTGCATAAGCAAATCATGAAGTAAAAATATCAATCTTTTTGAGAGATAAATGCACAATATTCAGAAAAGTGTCCTCATAAAAATGGTCATCAAAAACATGACTGAACATACATTGCAAATCGTGCACCTTGGTCATAATAACAATACCCCCCCCCCCCCCCCCGGTCAGGTTTCATCACTCACATCTGCTTATCCTGACATAGAGATTTCAATAGTTTAAATTCAATGTCAGTTAAGTTTCAATAGTTTTGCTCCTTGTCCTTAGCTAAAATATTACTAAATTCAAACTCACAGAGCTTCTCAAACAAAATCAAAAGCAAAGGTAGGGGTGGGTTAAAAAGATTCATTCTGATCAAAGGGTTAGGGCAAAACTCACTACTGTTATTGTCATAAAACAGCAACCTAAGATTTACTTTTCTCGAAACAACCTCAAGTCAATAACTAAATCAAAAATATTAGAATAAGTTGTAGGTACAAAATTAAGGCCTTTACTCAAAAGGGCCGCATATTCAGTGCCAAAACCATTAAAAGTAAAGTTATGCAAAATAAAGTCACCTGTGGTGTGGTATACCAACCTTGGGCCTGTATTCTCCAAGGAATCCACAAACCTAAAAGGTGCAGAAAAACTCAGTTCTTTCTCTTGCTCCAACCACATCTGGAATAATTCCTGTGACTCTCCCAACCAGAATTGTTCAGTGTTGTTCCTGCCTCATTCCCTGGTGATTCTGCTTGTTCCTTATCCTTTCTGAATATCTGAGAGGGAATATTCCTAAAAGACAAACTCTTCACTACCAACTGTGTGAGTAGAGGGAACAGAGGCACTTAAAACAGTTTATGGATTCCCCTGGGTCTCAAAGCCCTTTGGGTAAGGGTATGCTGTTCCATGAATATAAACCAAAGGATCCCTCTCTAATTTCTTTTCTTTTTGACATCAAACCTCTTCAGCCACTTTATCCATGTTTAAAAAAATGTTCTGATAATTTCCAATGACATGGAAAGCAAGATCCTGCTTAAGTACAGTGCACAAATCTGTGGCTGTGGCCATCAGCTGTTCAATAGTCCTTTGGTTGTGTTTAATTAAAGTTTCAAGTAGGGCATAGCCCTGGTGGACAAAACAATCAACAATCTCAAGTTGTAAAGGAGAACCAGAGACAAGACCATTAGGGAACTTCCAACACCTTAAGCCTTTCAGCACAACCTTATTTTTTAGCCATTATTTGAAATAACAGTTCTCAATCTGCAGTTTCCTGCAGTTAGTGAGAATATTCTCTAACTGTTTCAAGGCATAGCCGGCCTTAGGCATAGGCCAACTAGGCGGCCGCCTAGGGTGCCGGTCTAGCAGGGGCACTTTTCTAGTATTTATTTGATGTAGTTAGACCAGGATGAGGGCACCAGGTAGTGTGGTGGTGCCGTGGAGCCCTTTTGCCTAGGGCAACAGTTGACCTAAGGCCGCTGTTGTTTCAAGGACTGTTGTACAAAGTGACTGGTGTTAAGGGTCACTCCAGAAAAAGAAATACTTTTGTTAAGCCAGTCCATGACCAAACCACCAACAGTTTGTGCTGACTCACCTGGTGGAATACCAGTAACGACAGAACCAGGAACAGCATTGCTGTCACCATTTGTAGGTAACATTTGTTTTACAAGCTGAGTAAGCAGTCCAATACAGCCTTATAAGTCCAAAATATCAGCCAACACACAGTGTCCAGCAGAACTATCCACCACAGAACATGACATAACACCAAAAAAACAAGGAACAATAAGCCAAATCCAAACAATATAGGTGGGGCAAACAGAAGGCACACAGTTCTTAGCTGAAATTGTTTAATAAACTTAAATGCTTTCATCTCTATGTATCAACAAGACAGAATACTTTTTCGCTAACAAAGAAGCTGGGAAAGGAGTTGCAATAGCAAAGAACAGGGCCTTGGAGTTACTCTACCAGCTAATGGCAAGTGACTCAGTAGGTGGTACAAGGAAACTATATCAGGTTGGAGGGCAAAAATAGGAACATAAAGAAGATAGTCAGACACCCTTCATAAGGGATACCAGCAACAAACTGCTCACTGGTCCACAGGATATCAAAGGCAGATGAAAGGAATATTTCCAGCAGCTTCTGAATGAAGAAGACCCCACAGTAGCTGTACTGTCACAAAAACAGATTGCGATGAGAGAAGAAGAGAAAACCCTCCTAGAAGAAGTAAGAATAGCACTAAGGTAAATTAAGTCAGGAAAGCAGCATGCGCAAATGAGGTCACAGTAGATATTGTAATGATGCTGGGTGAGATAGGGAAGAAATGGCTGCTGAGGGTACTCATAATAGTGTGGAGAGAAAGGCATATCCCAGATGACTGGAGAATATGCATACTCATGCCAGTGTACAAGAATAAAGGGAAAATCCACAACTGTGGGCAGTAGAGAGGCATCAAACTCCTGTCACATTGCATGAATGATGTATTTTACTACCATACCCTCTTTCTAACTCCCCTAGTCTTTACAGCCTACCCTATAACCTGTATATCTTATATAACTGTTCCATTCATCTCTTTCCACTCTACTAAACTCCTGTACTTTCCTTCCTACCTACGCTCCCCATTTTAAACTAATTAAATACATTCTAGTAAAAAACAAAAGGAAGGAAAGTCAGCCAACAGATAAAAACTGAGCTTTATTCCACAACCAAAACAATGTTAAGTGCTTTCATCCCAAAATTTCTAGGGACTTCTTCACGACATTACACAATGTGTCCCACATTTAAAAAAAAAACAATTAACTAATGAAATTCACTTTACCCATTAACCCATTTAAAATCAATTACTTTACCAGTCCACAGAAAATTGTTACACATTATTAAAAATTCTAAATCAAAGGCACATGGTCCAACCATTAATATACAATCCTAAATAAAAAAAAATAAAATATTATTAACTTCCTACATCCATAATATACTATTAAATATTACTATACTCCTGCTATGTTTTTTAACTTTAAAATACTGCTAATACTCAAATTTCTTTAATACCTGGGTAACTAGTGGCATTCAACTGTAGTTGCCATCTTAACTCACATTTCTGCAATAATTAAATACATTCTAACCTTTCCTGGTCTCATTCTTCTCTCTCTCTCTCCGTATTAAACTTTAACCTCTCTGATTGTTCCTGATGAGTCCTTTCTGGCGAGTCAGGTACAGCCCGCTCCATTCGCCCTCACTATGCCCAGACTCACTCTGCTTCCCTACCCCTGTTCTTACCCACCCCCGGACTCCTGACCTTTATACCTAACAGGCCAGTCCCCTAAAGCCTCACTCTCACTCCATCCTCACAGCTAACAGACCACTCCCCTACAGCCTCACTCTCACTCCAATTTCACAACTAACAAACCACTCCCCTGCAGTCTCACTCTCACTCCAACCTCAGAACTGACCACTCCCCTAATCTCTATCACCCAACTACAACCTAACTTCACATTCACTACACTCTCAGCTATATCCACCCCCTTTTGCCTCACTCACATATCACCCATACTCTGCATTCTGTCCTCACTAAACCCCCAACCCAGTCTCCCAACTCCAAATACACCAACCAAGTACAAAGAATAACAAAACCCTACCCACTCCTGTGACATACCTTCATTTCCCATTCAGCTTCTCAGGACAAAATGCTGACATAAACCCTTACAATAGTTATGACCCTCGCTATTACAGCACACTTAATCTCCTACCATCACATTAGTAACCCAAATTCTCAAACTAGCTCCCCCAACTACTCATTCCCCACACAAGAAAAAACAGCCTTACTGTTAATATTACCATCAATTTACAACCCCTCAAATTTCGATCTGGCCTCCTTCACAGTACCCTGCCACCTATTACACACCCACAGTTCCACAAAATACAACATATTTATAGCAAAATACCTAAAGATTATCACTCAAATAGCATCTAAAATCGTACTCAGCGGTGATGTACAGCCAAATACTGGCCTTACAACCAAGTAACCCCCCCTGTAATCAGATGAATAACATTCTATACCCCCCCCCAAGAAACCCACAACCTCCTAATACTTAACATAAATATAAGAAGCATACTGAATAAAATATAAGAACTCCATGCAACCCTGGCCCTTTAATTCCCTGACATAGTTCTTCTCACAGAGACCTGGCTAAAACCACATATAAATTATAAATCAATGATAATGAATTTATCCTCGCAAGGTACAACATTCTCAGACAAGACAGGACATCCAAAAGACATGGAGGTATTGCACTACTTTTTAAAAATAACCTGAATATTAATATGCAAGGTAATGTCCAACCAAAGTTCAATAATGCCAACGCCATATTCCCCAAGTTAAAAATTTATTAAAAAAACACCTAAATTCAATCAGCACCTATATACCCCACCGGCAACAACATTAATGCAATTGAATCGATTCTAGACTGGGCTTCCGAAAACCTCCAACAAGAAACAATATTACTGGGAGACCTAAATATTAACTGGTCCTCCTGTGACTCACTCCACCCCTCCAAGCACATTAACTTACATAGCTTCACTCAATTAATAAAAACTGTAACCCTTGTGGCTAAAGCTTCTAAAAAGGAGTCTATCCTAGTTTGGATCCTCACTAACAGGCCATTTAAACCCTACCTCTCCAGCTGCCTTCCAGGCACCCTCAGTGACCACCTACTCACCTCTGTAATAAGACACGAAATGAACTCCATAAACTCCACCATCCTCAAAAAAATACAGTATACAAAAAAATTTCAAAATCCAAGACTTCATATCTGCACTAAATCAATGCAACTGGAGACCACTCTCATTCCTCTCTCTGGATAGTGCTGTTGACTACTTCAACACCACCTCCCTTAACATTCTAAATCACCTCACCCCTATCAGAACTGTTAGAACTAAATGCAACCATGCCCCTTGGCTTACCAAAGATACCCAATTACTACTAAAATAAAGAGAAAAAGCATGGGAAGTACGGCATCAAAATAAAACCCCTACTAATAGGCATTCCTGGAAGTAAGGAACAAAGCCAAAAAACAAATTAGGTTAGACAAAAAGGACCACTATACAAACATCCAATCTAGACACAAAAATAACCCACGAATGTTCTAGGCTGCCATTAATAAAATCCTGCAGCCAGGAAAGAGTAGTACTCCACCCCCTAACATAGACAGCACAGCAAATAATATTAATAATATTGCAACCCAATTCAACAAATAGTTCACCAAATCCATTTTAGTCCTCATCAATAATAATTCTCCAACTTCATATCCAATCCTTTCATCCTTAACTATTAGCCAAAATGCCTTCTCCTTACAACCTGACCCTACTAGCATAATATATATATAAACACCTGAATAAACTTAAACCCACATCTCTAGCTGCTGATAACATACATGCAGAATACCTCAAGATCGCAGCCAAAGCCATCTCATATCCTGTTTCCATGCTAATCAAGTCCTCTCTGTCAGAAGAAAGTGTCTCTTCTCTATGGAAAATTTCACATATAATACCACTCCACAAAGGAGGTAACTCAGTGGAACTAATTACAGTCCAACTGCCATTCTATCTCCCCTGTCAAAAATCCTCGAAAAATGTATACATTCCAAAATAATGAACTATCTCCTTACCAACAATATGCTGACCAAAACGTAACATGGATTCCATTTCAATCACAATTGAAAGAATAATAGTATTCACTGTCTTTTCAAAACTGTTGCTAGCATGATTACTAGCTTGAATAAAATGCTGCAAGAATGATATGACATATAAAGGGTTAATTTAGGAATAGTGTAAAATGCAGAAAAATGTTAAGTGTGCTGGCAAGCATATATAGCTTAATTAGATACTGGCATCTATGTAAAGGAGTATGTTATTGAGAAACAAAGTCTGTAAAAATAAGTGCACAGTTGGCATCTGGAAGGACATCAACGAAGTAAAGAGATCTAACATCAAGCAAGATAAAGTTGGAACATTAAGTTTCAGATAGTGCTGGAACACCACATTTCACATAAATGAGTTTCCTTGGACCACCGAACTTGAAAGAATGAAGGACAAATCATAAATCAGAAGAACAAAGAAAAGTATTACACAAAGGAAGATTGTAATACATCAGACCGAGAAAACATATCAGACTTTTAGGTATAAATATGAGTGTGTATAAACAAGCTTTGGGAATTTGCCATAGAGAGCTGACAGCATCTGTGCTGCATGCTTGTAAATCACAAAGGAAAATGTAATAGTAAATGTGTATTAACTGAAGCAGTTTGTCTCAGTGTATTTATTGTTCTTAGTACAATACAGTAATAAGACTAGTTGGTCATAACAAATAGTTAAATATACTGTGGTATGCATGCATGTAAATGCAAGGAACAGCAAGAAGCCAACAGAAGACAGTATATAAAATTCTTCAATGGTGAGCCACAGTTGACGGACCAAATGGTTTCTTTTTGTGACAACTACAGCTTCTTTTTCATTTTATTCAGTTAGTACGTCCAGTTGCAGTGCAAACATTTGCCTCCTTTTTATGCACAGTATCCAGTAGCAGAACAGTGCATCTCTGCAAGTTCCACAGGTCCTGTACATTCACACAGCTGAATCTGCCAGCAGTGCTTGACCACCCTTTGGGAGAATCAACAAGGACATTTCCATGCTTTCTCGATGGAAGACTTGTCCACCTTCCACACAGAAACTGGTAATTTTCTTTTTGTTTCTCATTCTACAGCATGGATGCCATAAGACAGAAAAGTAAAAAATGTAAGACTACCTTTCAGGTAGACAGTAATAATAGTCCAGCACATGTATGGTCAGGATTTAAAGATTGGTATAGCCATAACTGTAGCACATGTAGTAATTTACTAGGTAAAGTTGGTGTCAGTGCTTTATGTTAATGCATTACGTTAGACTGGTATCTTACACAGCAACATCATTGGTATGACAGTAAACATTTATTGTGCAAGTCATATGAAACTGCTTTCTGTGTGCACTGTCATAAAAGTAATGGTAAGCAACCAGATGCATTATGTCCTGTCACCACATGTAAAATGTTAATTTCAGAGTTACAGTATCAGTCAAGTCAGTTATTTAGAAAATCTTCTCTACATCTTGCTAAACAAAAGTGGCATAAAACCACTGTACATTACAAAACAGATAAAAACAGAGATGAGGTTCATGGTGAAGTGAGAAAAAGATTTAATAAACTTCTAAGACACAGTCAGAGTGAGTTCAAAAAGTTCAGACAACATATGAAAACACTTTTTCAGAAGTGCATAAGAGCTTTAAAGTCAGCAGAACAGAATACTGACAAAAGAGTTAAAGCAACAGCAGTTAACTACGCTGATAGAAAATAATTTACGACGTACTATTCTAAATTTAGAAAATGGTTAAGCGTACACAGCACAAACTTTCATTCAGTTAAAGCAAGGCACTTAAATAGTGATTTTTAAAACCATTTCAAATAAAACAGTTCTAGGGCCTAAAAATCAAATGAGAATAGTTAAACGCAGTAAATACATGATGTCACAAGACTGGCACACATGTATTTTCTTTTCACCTAAAGTGCAGAAAAAGGCCCACAACAGCAAATGTAAGTATATTTGTTTTAAGCATGTGTTAGTTAAGCCAATATCTCTTTTGTTTCTTACAATATTTTGTAATTGTATAATAGCATCAAAAATAGAAAATACTCCAGCAAAAACAGTATTCAAAACAATATTATGCATAGTTAGGCAAGTTAATATTTATTACAATTGCATTCTAATATCAGGTTGCAAGTATATTAACGAATGACTGAACGTACAAGTAAGTGCTAAAGGAGTTATGGGTTAAGCTTCTGGAATGCGCAAAAAAAAAAAAAGTATGTGACCTCAAATCTTTCCAGGCTGAAATGGGTAGTTACAAAGAATGTTGCATAACATAAAATGTTACTGGAACTAAAATTTATAACGTCAAGGAAACAAGACTGGTCACCAGGCCAAATGGCTTACGTTTTTCTAAAAACATTATTGTTACTAAAACATTGTTAAGTATTCATGTGCAGCATTTAGCAAAAAGCACAAAAGTCTACAAAAATCCTGTTTGGTAATTGTAATAAGATACAAGCAGAAGAAACAAAAACCTGCAATACACTTGCCGTTTGAAAGAAAACCCAAAGCAAGTACAAAAAATTGGCCAAGTTACGTCCAAAGAATTTATTAAAACACCAGTAAAATGCAGTCAAATAACACAAAGCTTTCAGATTACTCCTTCTTCAGTGTGATTGCAAACATATTAAACACAGTACAATTTAAATTTAAAAATTAATGTCACATGATAACAGCCAACCAACATCATTACTAATTAATAATCTCATTAGTAAAAATGTATATTTAAAGAGAAAAAAGCTCTTACAAAAGGGCTATGAAATAGCCTTATAATTAATTATTTTTTTATTTTTTAAGACATATCTGCATCTTTTTCAAAATAGGTTTAATTGAAACAGTGGAATTAATACCTGGGGTACTATCTGCTTGCAATCTAATGAACAAGTTATATTCCTTGGTTTCTAAATCATTATTCCTATCTCCCCCTCTCTGACTGGTATAACACATATCAATGACCCTAAACAAAAAGGTATGTCTGTTGCCAAATTCAACACTATGTTTTGCAATGACATTTGTCAAAACATTCCTTTTAGTATCTGACCTATGTTCAGTAATACGTTCACGTAGTTTTCTGCTTGATTTGCTAACATAAAAAACAAGAGTACGGTCAGTACATGGGCTATGGTATGCAGTTAAAATAAATTATGCAGGTCCCTTTACAAAAAGGGAGGACACAATAGCTACTAGTAAAATGGGTAAAAGTGATTCCTATTACAACTTTGACAGTATAGGCAACAGCAAAAGCTTTATAAAAATATTTTCTGTTTTTCAAAATGGCAAAAAAAAAAAAATAAGAAAATGTGTAAGACCAAAGTGTCACAGTCTAGGTAACAGCCAAAGGGCAAGCATACATTCAATTCTCACAGCATAAAACAAACAAACAATGCAATAAAATGATGTATACTACAGGGGGAAGGGCATGCTTTCAATTTTACACTAACTGTGTAAACAGTACTGGAAAAGGAACTCAAATAAAGGTGCAAAAGTAGTAGTACCAAAAATACATTTTAATGTTTCAAGTAATGTTTAGCAGGCTTCAATTTAATGCTAGGTTTGGAAATTGGACCGAGTGTACATTACAGCCATGTCTGTACAAATGCAAAAAACAATCTGTACAAGCAAGTGTGTTCTGTACAGTATATAGTAAATGGTTTATCTATGTAAACAGAGTAACAAGTCAAAGTTTGCCACTTGTAACATTTCTTTTTCAAAAAACAAGACTGCAATGCCTTTGCAATAAAATCCTCAAGCATTGTCAATAAATTACTGTATAGAACATCACTGTATATAGTCATATTCAGATTAATCCAGTTCTAATAGTAATGGCTGTCATCACTGTGTTGACAATATAAAACTGTGTTAACTTGCTGTATCAAAAGAAAACTAAAGGTTTTGTTTCCCAATGTGTTTCTTGTTAATAGCAATATAACTTGACTAAAAAGTACATACTAATATAGACAGTTTTGTATTTAAAATAAAACAGATGGAATGTATACAGTGATAAATATGTTTAAAAATGTATAAATGCATTGCACATCTATTTACTAGTTAGATGCATATACACATCAGTTGCTATAATATATGTAGTAATAATATAGTTAGTTAAATACATGTATTTCTGTTTGCTAGCATACATATATTCTGCTACAGCTTGAGACAAGCTGAATGTTCGGTGTCTGGAACATGCTTCAAGGACTACAGATAAAAATGCAGCTGCGAGACAAGGCACACAGCATTCAACACAGACATCTGCATTTCATTTGCATCATTCTGAACATCAAAACAGAGGAATTACAATATTTCAAGAATAAAAGTTAGAAAAATGCTAAACAAAATAGAACACAAGACAATTTCAGTTGTAAAAAGCATACAGCATGTACCTTTGGGGATATAACATTTAATACAAATATAACAGCATGGTTAGATAAACAAGGTCAGGCATGCATAAAAGTACAGAAAGAATCAAAGACTGACATAAACATTTCAGTAAACAGCTCTGTCTCTAGTAGATGGCGTACATTACCTCAAAAATGTAACAGTTCTGACAAGGGAAGACATCATGCAAAAATGTCACAGTGTGTAGATAATAACACGAAAATAAGAATAAACACAACAGGGGAAAAAAGAGTATGATGTCTACCAATGCTCAATTTGTATAAACAACACAGTAATACAAGAAAAGGACCATGGTTTAAAATCCTTACCATTTTGGATAACAGGCCAATACTTCATACAGATCAAATGGTAAAAATACCATCCACTTGTACTACAATAGGACAACAATACCAAAAAAAAAAATATTGCACTTCAATATTACATTTCCAAGTTTTAAAGATACCAAATGCAGATTGAAAAGATCTTTGTATGCAAACTAGTAGAACAAGATATCTCACAGATTGTACATTTACAAGCACAATGAAAGTAAGTCATTACAAGTATCTTTAATAGATAGATTATAATTTAGTACTAATGTATCTAAATTTGTAAATTGAACAAAATGTTGTGTAAATGGACAATATTGCCTTCAAATTTCAAAATGTTTGTTAAAGTGGCACCACAGTTTGTATGTGTGGCTTCAAATAACCCAGTGTTAATAGTAAAAGACAAAAACAGAAGCTGACACTGCCCATAATTGGTGGGACATATTCAGAGAATGGTCATCATCTGGGACCAAATTGCTAAATTGATTAATACAGCTTGAAATTGTTTTATATGTTGCAGGTTACAAAGAATTGGAATAACTCAACAAGTCATGGTAAATACTGTAAATAGTGATGCTAACGAAATAAATGCAGTCTTTTCTTTAACTGAAGTTTAGTCCAATCCTCAAAAAATAAAATAACAGGGAACTGAAAGAATAATAGTATTCACTGTCTTTTCAAAACTGTTGCTAGCATGACTATTAGCTTAAATAAAAAGCTGCAAGAATGATATGACATGTAAAGGGTTAATTTAGGAATAGTATAAAATGCAGAAAAATAGTAAGTGTGCTGGCAAGCATATATAGCTTAATTAGATATTGGCACCCATGTAAAGGAGTATGTTATTGAGAAACAAAGTCTGTAAAAATAACTGCGCAGATGGCAGCTGGAAGGACATCAACGAAGTAAACAGATGTAACATCAAGCAAGATAAAGTTGGAACATCAAGTTTCAGATAATGCTGTAATACATCAGACTGAGAAAAAATATCAGACTTTTTGGTATGAATATGAGTGTGTATAAACAAGCTTTGCAAATTTGCCATAGAGAGCTAGAGAGCTGGCAGCATCTGTATTGCATGCTTGTAGATCCGAAAGGAAAATGTAACAGTAAATACATATTAACTGAAGCATTTTGTCTCAGTGTATTTATTGTACTTAGTACAATATAGTAATAAGACTAGTTGGTCACAATAAATAGTAAAATACACTGTGGTATGCATGCATGTAAATGCAAGTATCAGCAAGAAACCAACAGAAGGCAATATATAAAATTCTTCAACAATACTACCACAGCCCTTATCAACTTTACCAACACTGTGAATCAACATCACAACAATGGCAACCTTGTCTCCACTGTCTTCCTAGATCTCTCCAAGGCCTTTGATACAGTCTTCCGTGCCAAACTCCTAACTACTCTCTCTGATCTTAATCTTAGCCACTCCAATCTTGCCTGGTTCCAGGACTATCTAGCTAACCACCAACCTTCAGTCAAATGGCAAAATTCCTTTTCCACCCACCCACCTGTCACTGTAGGGGTCCCCCAAAGATCCATCCTTGGCCCACTTCTCTTCAATATATTTACCAACCAACTTCACAAATCCACCCAGCATGCCACCCTTGTCCAGTATGCCATCTCCACCTTAATCTGTTCTGCCCCATCACTCCCTCAACTCCAAAATTTAACTCAAGAATCCTTTGCCACTGTTGAAATCTTTTTAGCTAACTCTCAACTAATATTTAACCCCCCAAAACCCAGCTAATCATATTCCATCCCATAACAGCCTTAGACTCCATATCTCCATTCACAATATACTCAGCTAGCAACACCCTTATCACACCTGTCCAACATCACAAACTTCTAGGAGTTACCATACATCACAACATGAAATTCGATGTGCATATTGCACAAAATAAAAAAAGTCCACAAAAAACTCAGAACCCTATATAGATGCAAAAGTACCTCACCAACAATAGTAAAGGTACCATCGCTAGAACACACCTAATATCCACTCTGCTCTATGCCTTCCCCATACTCATCAACCTAAACAAAGCAGATGTAAGGAAACTAAACAGCTGCTGCAATAAAATAGCTAAATATGCTACTGATTCACCCTACAGTACACATCACTGCCTAACAATCAAGCAATTATCTTGGCTAGAAGTACCAAACCTACTCAGATATAACCAGCTTACAATGACCCACCAAATTCTATAAAAGCCCAACAAAGTACCTGCACCACAGGGCTTTTTTAACATCTATTCTAACCAACACCAGCTAAGATCCACCAACAAAGCACTGGTTAACATTACAAAAAGCAAAAATAGCACTGGGGACTCCCTCTATTCCACTTATGTTGCAAAAACATGGAATTCTATCCCTCTAGATATTACGCCTACAGAAAACCATAACAAATTCAAAAAACTCCTCCAGTCACATGTAAACAGTTTTTGGTTATGTAATTGTTTAGCCCCTGGCTAACCACCGTCAACGGTAAATATTTGTATAGTATACAGGTACATATGTTGAAATCACTGTGCTAACTTACAACAGTTACTTTCTATATTCAAGGCTCAAACAACTGTGTTTTATTTTCCTAACTATTTTACAACTGTAACCATATAACTGTTTGATATGTTATACAATATTTGTAGCTTTTTCACAAGTTGTCTTGTATTGTATACTTTTATTTGCTTATTTTAATAATTTAGCATACAACAGCTGCTGTATTCTTTTGTACTGTACTTTTTAAATTGTGTCATTGTACTCTGCTTTGTGGAGCCCGGGCCTCCACTGAAAATGAGTTTCATGCCCAGTCGGACTCTCCCAGTAAATAAATGTAAAATAAAATAAATGAATGTTCTGGAGAGGGTGATTCTTAAATGGATATGCACAGTAGTAGAAAGGAATATGGGTGATGAGCAGTTCAGATTCAGATCAGGATGCAGCACAACTGACCTGATGTTTGCAGTGAGACAGATAGTTGAGAAGAAGCTAGAGGTGAGGAAAGAGTCCAACTGGGCATTCCTAGACTTGGAGAAAGTAAATGACAAGCTCCCAAGAAAGCTGATTTGGGCAGTACTGCAGTGGTTTGAAGTCTCAGAAACATTAGTAGAATTAGTGCAGGCTATGTACAAAGACCCAATGACTCAAGTACAAATAGTGTTTGGTTTCACAGAGGGATTCCCACTGGGAGTGGGTGTGCACCAGGGTTCAGTTCTGAACCCACTGCTGTTCATACTGGTGATGGATTACATTAGCCAACAGGTTGGAAGGGAGAGATCAACAAAGTTATTGTATGCAGATGATGTGGCATTACAGGCAGACTTTGAGCAAGAACTTCAGCAAAGGAAGGCACATGGGATGAAACTAAGCAGTGATAAGACAGTAGTAATGGCAGCAAATTTGGGAAACCAGAGGAAGATGAGAGTTGAGATAGAAAGGAAGATAGTGGAACAGGTAAACAACTTCACATATGGGGAGGGGTGGTTGACGAGAATGGAAGTTTGAATGAAGAGGTCAAAGCTGTAATCAGAGTGGCTGCAGCCAACTGGCACAGACTCTCAACTATAGTCTATAACAGAAGAATGCCAAAGAATCTGAAAAGTAAGGTGTACAAGACAGTGGTGTGACCAGTATTACCGTATAGTACAGAACCTGGGTAGTAAATGAAGAGCAGATGAGGTAGCTAAAAGTGATGAAAATGAAGTGCCTGAGAAGGGTGATAGGATGCACACTGTGGGACAGATGAAGAAATGAGGATACAGGAGCAGAAGCCAAAATAGCTCCAATTGCAGAAAAGATCGAACAGAACAGATTATGGTGGTTCAGGCACATGTGCAGAAAAGCAACAGACAATCTGGTGAAGATGATTTGGGATAGACAGGAAAAAGGTAAGAGGAAACAAGGATGTCCAGCAAAGAGGTGGATGGACTGTGTTTGAGAAGAATTGTGACAGTTGGACATGAGTGTTGAAGAAGGCAGGAGTGTGCCACTGAATCAAGAGATGGCGACAGTTAACATGCTACCCCAATCCCATGTAAAAATGGGAAAAAGAGTAATGATGATGATGAAGTTCCAAACTGTGTTTAAATAAGCTTAGGGAGGAGCTCTGTCTCACATGTATAGGGAGCCTGTTCCATTGATGGAGTAATCTCTGATACACATTCCTGTTCCTCCAACATGTTTTGTTTATGTCACAGACAATGTTTAGATACTCAGATTGGGTAATTCGAGTGCTGTTTGTTTTGCAAATGTGTAGCAAATCCATCAGGGCTTTGCCTGCCTCTCTACAAAAGCATGTGTTTCGAAGATGCTGAAAATGCTTTTAACTGGTAGAAATATTGCTATGTATTGAAACTATGTTTCAAACTGACCTGTGGCATAACATGTATTCAATTCTAGTAGCAAACACAACATTTCAGCTGGAGACACATATGGCTTTTAATGGGAAAAAAATGCGTCAGATATATTTACATTTTTGCAGTAGTAATGATAGCATTGTTGTGAAAAATATAACCACTGAAAAATTTGATGCTAATGACACTGAGACTGATAGATGTGATGAATTCTCTGCTAGAATAGTTGAATCAGCTTTCTATTATTCTGCTAGAGCAAATTTAATTAAGTGAAATTTTATTAATTGATGGCAGATAGCTACAAGGGCGGCCACAGTGGTGCAGCTGTTGGCGTTGTTGCCTCACAGCAAGCGGTCCTTCAGTTTGATCCTCAGCTGGAGTGCCTTCTGTGCGGAGTCTGCATGTCCTCCTCGTGGTCGTGTGGGTTTCCTCAGGGTGCTCTGGTTTCCTCCCACATCCCAAAGACATGCTCTAGGTGGATTGGACACTCTGAATTGGCCCTAGGTGTGAGTGCATGCATATGTGTGCCTTTTGTGGAAGGTTGGGCGCCAGGCTGGCAACTCGACACCATAAAACTCCACTGCCAATCATGAGCGGACAGGTGATCCACTGCAGCAACCCCCTAACCGGGAAAAGCCAAAAGAAGAAGAAGAAGAAGAAGATGGCAGATAGCTATAAGGACTCCTAGATTCTGGGAATGTCGTCACTCTTATGAAGGCATGGCATGATTGCAAAAAGAAGATCCTTATTAAAATGTGGATTAAGTAGCCTGCACTTCAGATAGGAAACAGAATCCCATTACTCAAGTAGAAATGCTAATGTTTGGAAAGGTAACTAACATCCTGCTATTGTACTTTCCAATATCAACAAATATGATAAGAAGAAAACATTAAGATTTACAGAGGCAAATGGAAAAAGGTTAACCCTTTGGAAAGATACCACTGCCTGTCCTGGGAAAGACAACCAACCAATAGCACACTTATAAGAGATATACATCTAATAAGGACGAATAAATGGTATTAGAAAGACAGTACAGCTGTGTACACTTACCATAAATGTAGATGTTCGAGTGTGTTCACTGTTGCAGTCACCACATTTGGGTTATCCCTGCCAGGGTAGCCCTCAGCTGGCCTGAATACCAGAGATTTAGTATTTCTGTGCCAGTTGCTGTCACTTGAGGACTGATGTCAGATCGTCAGTGGTATAAAGTAAGGCAGCCGACACCATTACATCAGTATTTCTTGCCCTAACCTGTCAGGAGCCCCCAAGTAGGAGGCCAGGTTCTGGTAGAAGAACTCCACCAGTGGAAAATAAATACCAATACATCCCTTGTAAGGAAAGGACAACAACAAGTTAGAAAGGTAATAAAGGAGAAAGAGAAGAAAGGGGGATGGAGGGAGGGAACCAGGACTGCAACAGTGAATACACTTGACCATCTGCATTTATGGTAAGTGTGACAACTGTACTATGTTCTTCGTGTTTCACTGTTGCAGTCATCACATTTGAGTAGATTCCCAAAGTTGAGGAAATGGGTGGAGACAGTCAAGGAAACTAGGGGCTGGCTAGGATGCCTTGCAAGACTGCAGAGGCAAACCCTGCCCTGGATTTGGAGAAGAGAGGCAGGTGGTGGTAATGATTGGTAAAAGTGTGAACAGATGTCCAGGTGGCAGCCTCAAGGATGTTCCTGGTGGGGACCCCTCTGAGGAAAGCCGCAGAGGTGGAGGCTGCTCTGGTGGAGTGTGTCCTGACCCCCTTGGGGGGAGGCTTTCCATGCTGTTTGTAGCAGAAATGGATGCATTGTGCTATCCATTTAGAAATGGTTTGTTTGGAGATGGCTTTGCCTTCTGCCCCTGTAGCAAAGCTAACCAGCAATTGATCAGACTTTCTGAAGGATTTAGTCCTGTCTAGATAGACTCTGAGCTGTCTGTGCACATCAAGAGAGTGAAGAATCCTTTCCCTCTTGTTCTGGGGGATTAGGAAAAAAGGTGGGCAATTGAATGGACTGGTTGAGAGCCACACTGGACACCACCTTGGGCAAAAAGGATGGGTTAGTGCTGAGTGATACCCTGTCTGCATAGAAGTTGATGAAGGGTTCCACAGCCATGAGTGCATGCAACTCAGAGACTCTTCTGGCTGGTGATGGCCAGAAAGAATGCTGTCTTCCAGGAGAGAAAATTTAGCTCTGCAGAAACAGATGGTTCAAAAGCGGGAAGGGTTAGCTTTTCCAATACAAAGTTAAGGTCCCAAGCTGGTGTTGGTGCCCTTCTGGGTGGCCTCAAATTGCTAGCCCCTCTTAGGAACTGTTTGAGCAAAGGGTGTGAGAAAAGGGGCTGCTCAGTGGGAAAATGAGCAGAAATAGCAGAGGCATGAATTTTTATAGAGGAGAAAGAGAGGCCACTGTGTAGTAGGTCAGCTAAGTAATCAAGGATGAAAGGGAGGGAGGGAGGGCTGTGCCATATTGGCTCCCTTAGCCTATAACCAGGTGCAGAACATTTTCCGTTTATCAGCATTAGACTTTCTGATGCTAGGTTGTCTGGCCTTATGGATAACATCCAGAACCTGTTTACTGAGGTTGGCAGATTGGTTCAGGGTTAGGGAATAAGCCAAGCTGCCAAAATGAGTGTCTGCAATTGGGGATGCATGGATTCCCCTTCCCTCTGGGTCAGGAGGTTTGGGATCTGAGGAAGATGCCATGGAGATGGAGGGGACAGGCTGTGTAGTAAGGGGTAACAGTGCTTCTGGGGCCAGTCTGGAGCTATAAGAATGGTCCTAGGTTTTTCCTCCCTTATTTTGAGCAGTACCCTGGGTATGAGAGGTAGGGGAGGAAAGGCATAGACCGATAGATTGACCCAGGGGAAGGACAGGGCATCCACTTTCCAAGCCATGCAGTGATGCTCCCTGGTGTAGAATTTGCTGAGCTGATGGTTGGTGTGGGATGCAAAGAGGTTGACCTTCGGGGTCCTCCATTTCTGAGCTATTAGGGTGAAGGTACTTCTGTTGAGTTGCTACTCGTGTGGGTCCAGAAGATTTCTGCTTAATCGGTCTGTGAGAGAGTTGAGAGAGCCTGGTAGGAATTGTGCTAACAGGTGTAGTTGCATGGCAGAGGCTGTGTGCCAAATGGTCATGGTCAGCCTGCACAGAGGGTAGGAGTGAGTCCCTCCCTGCTTGTTGATGTACCACATCACAGTGGTGTTGTCTGTTTTGATCAGGAGAGCCCCGGGAGAGAGAAGGGGCTTGAAAGCTATCAAGGCATGCTGCACAGCCATCATTTCTTTTTGACTGATGTGCAGGGGGATTTGCTGTGGGCTCCATTGGCCCTGTATGTACCTGCCAGCCAGGTGTGCACCCCAAGCATAGTCTGATGCATCTGTGGTGAGGGTCTGGGTGGTGGGGGTGGGGAGAAAGGCATTCCCTTGTTGTGGGAGCATACTGTTGCCCACCAAAGAAAATCTTTTTTTGAGGCAAGGAATTATAGGTAGAAGAGTTTCCAGGTCTTGACAGTGTTGACACCAAAGGCTCTTTAGGTACCATTGAAGTTTCCTCATATGCAGTCTGGCATATGGAATGAGTAGTATGCAATTTGCCATGAACTCCAGAGCTTGCAGGATCTTCCTTGCATATAGCTAGGGCCTGTTGTCTAGTTGAGAGAAGTAAGTGTCAGGGAAATTTGTTTCTCTGGAGTAAGGTATGCCATCTGGGATGCTGTGTCCAGACTTGCTCCCAGGAAGATTATCCTTTGGGTGAGCACCTGTTTGGATTTCTTTTCATTGATCGTGTACCCCAGGGAGGTTAGTAGGGTCTTTACAAAGGCCAGGTGCTTGATCAGCTTTTCCTGGCTGTCTGCCTGAATAAGGCAGTCGTCTAGGTATGGGTAAATCTGAACATGTCTGTCTGCAAAAGGCAATGGCCGGAGCCAGACATTTTGTGAAAACTCTGAGAGCAGTAGATAAGCCAAAGGGAAGCTCAGAGAACTGAAAGTGTTGAGATCCTTCCCTGAAGCAGAGATATTTCCTCTGTGATTCCTTGATAGTAATGTGGAGGTAAGCCTCTTTTAAATCCAGGGTGGCTAGGCAAGCATCCTCAGAGAGCATGGCTAGCAGCTGCTGGTGGGTGAGCATTTTGAATTTTGGGATCACCAGGAAGGTGTTTAGAATGGATAGATTGAGAATGGGGCACCAGGTGCCCTCTTTTCTCGGCACCAGAAAAAGTCTGGAGTAGAAACCTTGGCCTATCTGTTTTCCAGTAATATGCTCTATTGCCCTCATAGAGAGCAGGTAATGGATTTGCTTTTGAGCCTCTGCCCACTGATTTGGTGGTAGATCTGGGAACCCTTTTGGGGTTGGAAGGGTTTGGAAGGAAAATGTGTATCCCTGAGACACAGTGTTCAGAACCCAGTGATCCTTGGTAATGGTGGCCCAGGTGCTTGAGTGAAAGGAGAGTTTTCCTCCTAGGGTTAAGTGACGGTGGGCAGACGGAGGGGGTGGAGGAAGTGAGTCATTGTGAGTTCTTACCATAAGCGGGTGGCTTAGAACTCCCTGGTTTTGAAGTGGAGGTAGTCCACTGCTTGGATCTCTGTATTCTCTGGGGCTGGGGGGTCTGCTTCCACGGGTCCTAGGCTGGGCCGGTTTACTGGGAGCAGGAAAGGATCAGAGTTTGGAGGGCAATGCCTGCCGAATCTAGGGGGCTTTACCTGCAAGAAATCCTTAATTGTTTGCATAGATTTTGCTTTTTCTTCCATCCTTTTTAAGACCTCTTCTGCCTTAGTGCCAAATAAGTTATCTTTGTGCAAGGGGGCATCCAACAATTTAGATTTGACATGGTCTGGCAGGGGCTGTTCCATAAGCTATGTATACCTTCTAATGACAGACCCAGATTCAGAAAATGCAAGAAGCTTTTAGGGTGTCAAAATCACAGTCCAAGGTGTGTTTAGTTACTTGACTTGCAGAATGCATTAACTCTTGTAAATCTTTGGATTCTGCCCAAGCAGGAAAGGAAGACATTTTTTGTCTAAGGAGTTCCAAGGTATGTTGCTGAAATTTCAGCATACGGAACTGACAATTTAGTGCCCTGATAGCAAGAGTAGCTGAGGTGTATACTTTTTTACCTCATCTGTCCAATGCTCGGGAATCCCTGTCTGAGGGGGTGGGATTCTTAGCAGGGGTTGTTTTAATCTCTTTTGGCCCTTGAGAAATGACCTCAGGGTCAGCTGTAGGATTTTTAAAAATATATTTGTGTGAGTCATGGACTCTATAGTACCTGTCTCGATTTCTGAGAGTAGGAGGAAGGGCATCAGGAGTCAAGCTGGATTTGAGGAAAACACCCTCCACAACATCCAGGTCTGGGGGGATGGTTAAGGGTGTGTGCTGTGGAAGATCTAAGAATTCCCTGAGTCTCTTTTTAGACTGAGGGTAGTCCTGACTTTCCCATTGGAAATGCTCCCTTAAGGTAAGAAGGATTTCCCCAAAAGAAAAATCCTCTGGGGGAGAGATGGAAGGGATGGAATTCTCTACATCAGAATCCTCATAAGTAGAGAGGGGTTACATGTCTTCATATTCAGATGCATCAGATTCATCTGACTGTTGTTCAGACAAAACTACAGGGGACAGATCTCTTTTCCTTTTGGAGGGGGTAGCTTGGCTTCCCCTGATCAGCATCATAAGGTCTTCCGCCATTTTAAGCATTTGAGACTGAGGCAAGGTAGCAGGTGCCTGAGAGTGGGTCATCCATTTCTTGGGTGTGGTTCATACCCTGGGCCCAAGAAACTCGGTAGTTTTAGAAAGAACGGTAGTCACGAAAGCAGACAACGGTTTGTTTCAAGATTCGGTAGTGTGAAGGACTTCCTTGGAAGCCGGTGCCTGCTCAGTGGCTCCGGACCCATCCAAGGTAGAGATGACCTCAGGATCCTTAGTCGAAGAAGAGTTTTGCAGCATACCAGACTCTGAAAGGGTCTCGGTAGTGGCCTGTGAATCAACGGAAGTGGGCTTCAGGGGTGTGAAAGGGCCTTACTGAGTACCGGAGAACTGACGACTAGCTTAACGGAAGCATTGTTGGTAGGTTTGGACCTGTGCAGTCTGTCTCTGTCTTTATCTTTATGCTATTTCAGAAGATCTGCTGTCAGATGGCTTACTGAAGCCATATCGGAATTCGAGGACTGTAAGCAAAAATATCTGGCTGCAATAAGGGACGACGATGGATAGTTCTGGTGTTGAACAAAGCACAGAAGCGACAATGAGGGACGTCATTGTCTGGGCCTAAACAAGTGTCACAGTAAGAGTGGAAGTCTTGGTGTGGTATTTGCTTTCCACAGGTGAGACATTTATTAACTTTTCCTGACATCGGTCAGTGTAAGAAAAAAGGATCCCCAATGGGGTACTTAGCATTAGAAGACTTCAACTTCAATTTGGTAGACAAAAACTTAGCGGCTGACTGCACTCGTGCGAACTGCTTCTGCTTAGGCCTCCATAGCAAGAAGGACTGATGTAATGGTGTCGTCTGCCTTACTTTATACTACTGACGACCTGACATCAGTCGTCAAGCGATATCATCTGACTCAGAAATACTAAGTCTCTGGTATTCGGGCCGGCAGAGGGCTACCCTGGCAGGGAAAACCTAAATGTGATGACTGCAACAGTGAAACACAAAGAACATCCAAAGGTACAAAATGTGGCTTAGAATACTGAGGGAAGACAAATATCCACCATTTAAAGAGATGTATTAACAAACACCTTTGACAGAGTGGTCTTCAAGTACAAAACCAGTAGAAGAAAATAATTTATAAAATAAAATGCTGCAGTCTGAAGGTGCTCCATAACAGGGAACAGAAATGTCACTGCAGAGCAGGTACTATAAATGACTAAATGAAATGAAGAGAAAGAATCACTTACTGAAAGGGAATGTTCCAGAGAAATGAGTTTACAGATTCAGAAAATGCACAATTAAATTTTCTGTCACACTAAAACAGTAAGTATCAAATGAAGATTCTGAGCAGCAGATTAATGTTGAAAAAGAGACACTAATAAAAACTTCACTAATAGTTAAAAAGGAGGAAACACCACCTGGTCAGTGCTCTAAACAGATTTAAGTCACTGTAAGATAGAAACCACAGGTAAGGGGAGAATCTAGGCAGTAGGTATCTATAAGTAAGGAAAAAAGTAGAATTGAAGATACATTTTGTTCTGATATAGAGTTTGCAGATAGAGAACAAGCTATAGAGCAGAAACAAAGTGCAAGGGTGGTGTTCACACACACAGAACTTAAAGAACAAAGGGCAAACAAGAATGTAGTATATGCAATGAGACAAGGTGACCTTGAAAAGAGCCTTAATGATACTTGATACAAGGATCCTAGACAGAGAAGCATCCTTTCCATCAGGTTCATAAAGGAAAAAAGAAACGAAGTAGAGAAAGCAAATGACACTAACGAATATTTGGCATGAGTTGCCTGTATTAGGAAAACAGTAAAACATTAAGATACCAGTACGTTATAGCTAGAAAAGGAGGCCGTGTCTTATGCTAGTACTGAGGAAACCTTAGAACTTGCTGACCTCCATGTAAGGTGGATGAATTTTAAAAAGCCACACTAGGAAGATGACCCTTTAAGCAGAGCAAGGGAAAAGGCCGCTATAATTGTAGAGGAAAACGCTGAATCAAATGATTCCACTACATATCCATGCTTTACAAAATGAGTTATTGTGCAGAGCAACCTAGGGCATTGAGGAAATAAAGCATCAGCTTCTCATGCCCAAAGCATTCAGAAACTGAGTGATGAGATTCGCGTTTAGTCCTATACTAGAATGACACATGGAATGGATGAGGATAAATTATGACACTTGAAAGTTTTATTGGCCAAGAAAATGAAAGAAGTTGAGAACTTCTGTACTAGTTCCACGAATGCAAGTCCCTTATCAAGGCTTTAAAATATCTTTGATTCCAATGCCTACCACACGTATCATTTCAGCAAACACAGGTGTCATTTCAGTGTATTGCTGTGGATATTGCTGGACATATGGCAAAATCCAATAATGGGTTTCAATATATTTTTATTTTGTACAATGCAACTACGTGCCCAAAGGCTATTGCCCTATGTAAAACTACTGTTGAAACTAAAGACTGGAAATTAGTCTTGTTATTTCCCTGAGGAGGGGATACCTAAGGAAATTATTCACCAGTGAGAAAACTCCATTTATGCCTGGAATAATGCACCAACTGTGCTAGTGCTTTAAGGTCAGGCAGCTTAAAACGTCAACATACCATCCTCCCTACGCAGATCATTTAGCAGAACATTTTAACCAAACACACAAGTCCATGCTGGGAAAGGTTATTGAGGATGACTGAAAAACTGGGACCAGTTAATATCATTACTCCTGTTTATTAGTGAACTACCACAGGCCTCAATAGGGTTCAGTATTTTTGAGTTATTATATCGCAGGCATCTTGGTGGACTGTCAGATACTCCAAGATAAACATATGAAGAAGATGAAACTCAAAGTATGAGAGAACACTGTACCAACTTACAAGATAGGCTGAAAGTGGAAATACCCATTGTACAGAAAAACATGTAAACAGGTTAGGCCACATAAAAGTTTAGAAAAACTGAAATGCAAGGACCAGGGAATTCAAAGCTGGAGAAAAGGTGTAAGTAATGGTCTTCTCCGCACCAATATTCTTGGCTAAGTGGCATGGACCATTTGAATTATTAGAAAAGTAAAATAATGTAAATTACAATGTTAGATGGCAACATAAGGTAAGAAGAGACGAATGCTATCAATCTTCTGAAACCATGGAAAGCAGTGCAGACCTCTGTAGTTAGCTTAATAGTAGAAACCAATAGTTCTGGTGTTAAAGAGAAACTGGTCACTATGGCGTGAGTGCAGACAGAAGACACAGTAACCCAGAGAAACAAGAGAAAGGGGAATATCTTTTAAGAAGCACAAAAGTGTTTTCAGAACTAACTGGCACAACATACCTTTCTCAACAACATAACTGCCTGGCAAAACAAACCTAATTGCTTACCATATAAAAACCATCCCAGGAGAAAAGGTTAACATTACAGATTAGTACGGTAACAGAGAAAGGCTCTACAAGAAGTAGTACAAAAATGTAAGATGGGAGTGTTAGCACACTCAAAAAACAAATGGAACCGTTTCATAGGTTTATTCCAAAAGGCTAAAGGAAACAATCAGGTTCTTCTAATGATATCAGGAAAATAAGCAGCATTTTGAATTATGACTGCTACCTAAAAAAGTTTGGGGAAGGCAAGATTCATAATCACAGGTGATCTAACAAAGGAGTCCTAGCAAATCCCTCTACCAGCCGAAATGAAAGAAAAACAAAACAGCTTTTGCAAAGAGAGGGTTTATTCCATTATACTGCCCTTTCTTCTTGCCTAAATGGTGCCCCTATAATCTTTCAGACTATAAAAAACAGAGTCCTAAAGGCCCATGTCAAATAAGCAACTGCTTAGCTAGATGGTGTCATAATTTATTCTAAGGACTGGGACAAGCATCTAGCTAAGGTTCAGGCTGCATTAGACCACCCAGATTATCTGTTAATGGCTCCTACAGCAAGCTATACATGGCAGAGGGCTTTTTATTGTAATTCAGGGAGTAGCAACTGTGAGTATCAGAATTACAAAGAAAATAAAACATCAGAAATACAGAATAGCAAAAGTTGACAATAACTGTTCTCCTTCAAAGTTGCTTTTTTGCATAGTAGGGCAAGACTCATAAAAATTTGTTTTTCTTGCAAATTATTGGCAGATCATCGAGGCTTGAAGCCAGAAAATTACAGACATTTGAGTTTCAGACTTTTTATCCTTTAGAAAATTCACATAAATGCAAAACCTGTTATTCTATCAACTTTCTAAGTTTGTAAGAGCAATATTTAAAAGGTGTCTCTATTTTGAGCCTTTGTCCACCATTATTTATGGCTTTGCCCAGATTTCTTGCACTAAGAGATTGAGAGCTATGGGCAAGACCCCATGCTCAGGCTGCACCATCACACCCTCACAACATATATTTGCTAACTCTAAGACTGCCATACCTTGGAGAAAAGGGAATACTACAAGATACAGCAATTGTGGACTTAATATACGTAGGTCTGCATTTTTGGACATTCAATCTCCCACATTTTTGGACTTAAAATGAAATATTTAGGGTAGCAGAACTGTTAGATCCCAGAGCAAAAAACTTGGAACAATGAGAAACTGGCCTGTTCCAGCCACTATGAAACATGTGAGGGCATTTGGGGTGGAGGGGGGGTTAGCTGAGAACTATTACAAGTTTGTACTCCATTTTGAATCAATAGTTTGCCCTGCTATATATGTTCCCCTAAAATAAAGTAGACCTTAGAAGCAGAGACTACTTTCAAACTGTAAAAGGAAATACTGTGTTCAGAGCCTGTTCTAGCATCAATGGATTTTAGCATTTTTTTTCTTGTTTAAAATGGTTCATCAGAGGTTAAGGTTTTCATCTCCCATGGACAAGGTCTATATGGAGTTTGAGTGTTCTCACTGTGTCTTTGTGGGGTTCCGCCAACTTCCTTGAAACATGCTGAGTGTTTCTACTCAAACTCACTCAAGAGATAGATAACAAAGAGACTAAGAAAACAGCTGCAGTAGTGAAGAGCAAGATCGTAGGAAGAGTTGTATAGACCAACTGCTTTGGGGATCAGCTGTGGTGTGCCTTATCCCCTAGACAGGAGAATATGGATCACAGACTGTGTGTTGTGTCAGGGCTAGCCATTTGATGGTGTGAAAACTGACTGTAGGTGATTTGGTAAAGTCAACTAATTTCATCAAAAATGGGCTTGAATATTTGCCACTCATAAGCAGGTTGAGGACCCAGCCTACTCCTACCTATGCCAGGGTCCCATGCTAATGGGGGTGGGGGTCTATGTGCCCCTATTGACCAGTGTGTAACTGTCATAAAACCTAGCAGTCCTGGGTCAATAAGATGCTAGCTGGTGAGTGTCCAGTTGTCCAGATGGGGTTACCAGGGATAGCTCTGCTGAGCAAAAGCTTGACATACTTCCAATAAATTGGCTAAAACATGAAATAAAAATTGCTCCAATCAATATAGGTTCACTGACATGGTGTGGGTTGGAAGTGGATGGCATGATATTAAGGAGGTGGCAGAACAAGATGGAAGGGCAGTACAGCAAAGCCACTTGGCTTGGGATCAAGAGTCTACTACACAGAAAGAGGACAGACTAGAAACGGTGTGGGAATTATGGTGAGAGAGAGGCTTCAGAAGACAGTGAGGGATGTCATCAAAATTATTGACAGACTCATGTCAATCAGTTTCCAGTGTAAGGATAGGGCACTATTCATAATCTCAGCATATGTCCCACTACAGGGTTGTGATACTGAGGAAAACAGTATATTCAGACAACAGTTAAAGGACACTATGAATTTGTGTTGATAATGGGGGACCTGCATGCAGGTATTTAGACAGAAAAGGATATGATAACTGCCTGTGTCCACATACAGATTATTTGCAAAAACTGGAATTTATTAATATCAGATGTGGACCTAGGCCCCATTATTGAATTATTTCCTAGGATCACCTACAGAAGAGGACCTAACCTTAAAAACTTGTTAGAGAGGGTCAGGACCCCTGTGTCAAGAACTATGGGTATGTATAAGTGCAAAAGCTGTGCAAAGAGGTAAAAAGATTTGTATGAAGAAAAGGTTTAATTGTTTATCCAAGAGTGTGGTCTACTTGGCAACTTGTAAACTCTGTCTTTGTTTTTACGTTGGCAAGACAGATTGTAAGATCAAAGACAGAGTATATGAACATCTATATAGTATCAGGAAATCAAAAATGGAAAATGCCTTGGCAAAACATGTCCAGGAACACCCAGAGCATAGTTTTAGTTTTCGGATTATAGACCAGATAGACCATAACCCCAGAGGAGGCCCTTTGAGTTTAATGTTAGAAATTTGTAAACTCTTGTGGCAAATAAAATTGAATGCTTATAGTCCAGCAGGCTTGAACGATTTGAGATCATTAGCCTGTATACTAAAATTTAGGAGCATTCAAAGGTGAGCAGCATTTCTGTAAATAACTGTAAATAAGTGTATTCGAAGTAGAAATATTTTTTTAACAACATGGGTAATTAGCTTACATTAAGGTTGAGTTAGTATTGCTTTCCATGATGATTTATGTAGACATGTAATACTGTTTGCGGTTGCTGTTTACACACTTTTACACACATTTTTCAAGTGTGACATTTTTTTAAAATGTGTTATTTTAAAAGTGCCACTTTTTCTATATGTTTATTTCATTGTTTTCTAATGGTTTTTACAACCTGATATAATTTTAGGTAGTTGTTCTTTAACATTTTAAATGTATAAACCATGTGACTTGATTAATGTGTATATATGATATGGATTTACTGTGTTACTTGGTCTGATGAAGTTTTACTTACTAGAGTAAGACAAAAGCGCTTACTTTATTGCTTTTGTAGTGAATAAATATTGTCCTCTGGAACATTTTGCAGCCAGCAGACAAATTTTTTCTTTATTTAGTGTTTTATCCCGTGCCAGTTTGTTTTAGCAGTTTTATTCGAAACCAGGATATTAGCACAACTGACCTGATGATTGCAATGAGACAGATGATTGAGAAGATAGTAGGTATAAGGAAAGAGCCTAACTGCACATTCCTAGACTTGGAGCTAGGATAAAACAAGGTCCTAAGAAAGCGGATTCAGGCAGTCCTGCCATGGTTCAAAGAAGAGGTGTAGCTGGCTCACCCAGCTCCTTGTGCTAGTCTCTGAACTTGCATCTTAAAAAAAAAAAAAAAAAACAAAGGAAACACTCTGCTAGACTGCTCATGGCAGCCTGAAGCACATCGCCTCCCAGGCACAAAAAGGTTGCTTTATGTACCAGCATTAATAAAAGACTGGTAAAGAAAGACTGTGCCTTCTAAAAGGTTGTGTCCTGAGAGCATGCCCCTTTGCCCCCCCCTTACTACACTACTGGTTCGAAGTCTCAGAAACATTGGTAGAATTAGTGCAGGTTATATACAAGGACCCAATAACTCAACAGAGTTCAGTCTCACAGAGGGGTTTCTAGTGGCAGCAGGTGTGCATCAGGGTTCAGCTGTGAACCCACTGATGTTCATACTGATGAGGGACTACAGATCAACAAAGTTACTGTATGCAGATGATGTGGCATTACAGGTAAACTCTGAGCAAGAACTTCAGCAAAGGATAGGGGAATAAAATTTAAAACTTGAAGGCACGTGCGATGAAACTGAGTACAGGTAAGACAATTATAATGGCAGGGAATGAGGAAAACCAGAAGATGCTAAGAATTTAGATAAACATAGAACAATAGAACAAGATTATGACTACAAGTATCAGGGAGGGGTGCTGGAGGAGAAAGGTCAAAGCTAGAGCTAGAACTGCTGCAGAAAAACTGGTGCCAAATTGCAGAGGTAGTGTGAGATAGAAGAATGCCAAAGAAGCTGAAAGTAAGCTGTACAAGGCAGTGCACCGACCAGTACTACTGTATGGTTCAGAAACCTGGGCAGTGAAGACAGAGCAGTTGAGGAAGCTAGAGGTAATGGAAATGAAGTCCTTGAGATGAGTGGTAGGATGCACACTGTGGGACAGATGAAGAATTGAAGACATGAGAGCAGAAGCCAAAGTAGCTCCAGTTGCTGAAAAGGTCTAAGTGAACCGATTATGGTGGTTTAAATTCAAGTGAAAAGCAGAAGACAATCTGGTGAAGAAGATTTGGGGTAGACAGGAAATAGAGAAGTAGAAGCAAGGCTGTCCAGTAAAGAGGAGGATAGACTGTCTGCGAGAAGACCTGTGAGAGCCAGGCATGACTGAGGAATGAGAGTGCTGCTGAACTGTGAGATGGTGACAGTTAATATGACACTGACCCCGTGTAGAAAATGGGAAAAGGGTGAGGAGATTAGCCACTTGTTCAGTGTCACAGAGGGGTACTTACATTCCAGGGTGCTGATGATGGATGTTACATACTTTTCCTGAGTTGCAACTTAAGTATCTCTATGTGCCACTGAACAAGCGGGCACCCTCCTTACTAAAATATTACCTCCTGTTTGGGAGCAGTTCACACTGATAACAGACCATGCACCTTATGTAGTTAAATTGGCCAAGACATGGTGAGACAGAGCTGTGTAGATGAGTACTCTCCTTACAGCCTTTCAGTTGTATATTACAGCATAGATCAGGCCTGACCTATCACAATGCAGTCAGGATTCACAGCCCATCTAACTGGATTAATACCTAGAAATTCAAGGTGGGGAAGTCAGTATAACATGGTGTGGTGACTCCCAATAGGAGGTATGCCAGACAGAAGTAAAACTGCCATATAAATGCATATATTATTGCTGTAAATATTCTACACAGAACTATTATAGTAATATTGTAAATAGAACTGCTAGTTTAAAAGGCATTATGTAAATAAAGCTGAATCATTAAGGAAGGCAGGAATTTTCCTGTATTAAGTACACAGCACAGCTCCAGATTACCCATGTGTCACCTGTTGCCAACTTGATCTGTTTTCCTTTAATGCTATGTTGAGGTGAAAAAAAATGGCACTCCTTCATTCTCTGCTAAAGAGGAGCACCAGGTCCCTAATGCCCTCCAAAAAAAGTCCATTGTCTGATCTGAAAAGGTCCTTCACTTCTAAGGAGGAGCATTCCAGGTCTTAATGCTCACCACCCCTTCTGTCTGCCCTCCTGTTTATAATGACTTGGGGAAACAATGCCCTGACACATTGTGCCCAGTGCAGCCCTTTCTCCCCAACCAGCTAAATTTCTGGTAGAGAGGTCCTCACTGTTTTTTGGTGTATAAAAAAGGAAGGAAGGATGAAGTCAGCCAATTCAAAGTTGTTAACCCATCCAGGAGGGGGATTTTGTGTTCATAGCAGCAGTTCTAGGTGAAGTACTGCAAAGTAAATCAGTATCTGTGCTGTACAGTGATCTCCATTCAAAAAGTTTGAAGTTTCAAAACTTCGATCTTATGGTCTCTATCGCTTTCATTTCGAAGTTTTGAAACTTCGAGCTAGATAGATAAATATAGATATATACATACTGTATATACATATATGCTAGTCCATGACACTGTTTGAATATGCACTAACAAAAGAGATCAGTGCTGGCAGACTGAAAAGATACTTACTGAAAACAAAAGGAAAAAATAGTCTTCTTTTCTAATCAGTTAACAAAAATAACTTACACTATCTTCAGACACACATTGTTAAAATAGCAATAGTGTTATGGAAAGGGTTTGTCATATGGTAATAGTGTAGGGGTGAGATTAGGGGCAAGCACAAAGTCAAAAAAGGAGGCCAGCACTATGAGTGATAACTAGGTTTATTCCAAGTAATGACAAATCAAACCAGTTTCAGCAGCTTTGCCTTCATCAGTGATTACTATCTGAATTACCACACAATCTACATATACACACAGCACTTCCTATCAATCAAGCATTTAAAGGTACAGCAATAACAAAAGCGTCCCTATAATCTAAACATTATATGTTATTTATTATTTATTATTCCTGCTAGAGGTGGTCATTGAGACCAGGGGAAAAAAGAGCCCCTAGCCTTACTATCCAACTTTTTCTTTGTCATTCAAAATACTCTGCCACCCTAACTTATTCAATCTATCACTCCATATTTTGTCAATAATACAAAAATGAAGTATTGCTGATTTATGATCATATATGTCTATAGAGTGCATTAGTCATTTGTTTGTTTCTGATGTCACTTAAATTTTCAGACATTCTTATTCAGCCTAGACGTTTGCCCAACATAGAAATATGAACAGGAACAAGTGGCCAAATAGACCACCCAGTCCGTTCCACAGTTGGCAAAATGTTTAATCCTATAAACCATCTTGGCATTTTAATAGAAAACTCCTTAGATTTTGTCATGTACTTACAAAAGGAGCAATGTCCACAGGAAAATGATCGAACTAACTTGTCCCCTGTGATCGTTAGTTGTTCATAGAGTAACTTTCACCCCTGGATTTGTAATGATTAAGATAGAACCCCAGTGTGCATCCCCTACGATATGAAAACTTACAGCTATCCGTGAGGAGACTAGATAGTTCTTGATTTGCCATAAGAATATTCCAATTTTTATTGACTGCATTTCTGATAGCATGGATATTTCTACCATTGGTAGTGACAAATCTAATACTATCCCCCTGAGGAGTGAGTTTTTTCATGATATTGCCTACATGGTGCTATGGCAGTTTGTATAGGACCTGCTCAATAGTTTTACATTGACAGCTACTCTCCATGCAGTCTTAACTAATTTTGACTGAGTTGTTTTAAAGAGCATTGAGAGAAATGTTAGTGATGCATAAAGTAAAGGCTGCTTACTTTCATTTTAGTTTGTTTGTACTCTACAGATCATCTGCCCAATTTCAGCTGTTTGTTAACTGGCTTTAACATTCTGAAGTGCATCCGAGTTGCATGATGCTTTTTTTTTAATTTGAAGCCTGAATTCCCTCCAGAAGATTCTACTTTGCTTTATTATTTTGAGGAAATATATGTCTTGGGCATACCTAGAAAGCCGACAAATAGAGGAAGAATCCATTCAAGATTTCCAACCATATTCCCAACTGCAGTTTGAAGCATCTCAGGTTTGAATGTGGTATCTTAAAACTAGCTTTTTTAACTCAATTATGTTATTTATATATTTGTAGTTTGGTTGTGCCCAAGGACATACCAGTTTTCACTGTATAATAGCAATGCTAGAGTCTTCACTGTATAATACCTTAAACTTCCTGTAGTAGAGGCTCATGGGATATATGAAAATGAACCCTCAAGGACATACCAGTCTTCACTGTATAATACCTTAAACTTCCTGTAGTGGAGGCTCATGGGATATATGAAAATGAACCCTCAGGGAGATAGCAATGTTTCAGCTACATGGCATTGAATGACCATGACTTTTTACTTTCAGTTATTTAAGTTTGTACTGATGTATTCAGGCCAATAAAGCCAAACCCCATTAGCTGTAGACATGCCATGTTTCATCCTTTTATGAGCTTTCATTGTACATCATAAGTACACTATTTAGCCATACTTTAGAAGCACAAAACAAAATTACAAGCTTGATGTCCATAAAAATAGAGTGCCTGAATGCACTAGTAAAAACTGGTATGTCTTTGGGGATAATTTGCATATAACCCATGGGCCTCTGCTACTAGAGGTTTAAGATTTTACATCACATCTGTGTTCCAGTGTCTTGGTGTTTTACGAGAAGCTTATAATTCCACATAGTTCATGTACCAATCATAACTTTTTGGTGTTTGATTTTTATGTTTGTGACACATTAGTGCAGCTTGTAGCATTGCTGCCTCACAGTATTTGGTTCTTCAGTTTAGTTTTCAGCTGGTTTTCTGCCATATATCTAGGACATGTATAAGTGAATGAACTGGGCGTCCTTAACATTGCAAGTACGTATTTGTAATGTCAGTGCTTCTGTGCATCCTTGGACAGACTGGCATCCTAACCAAGATTAATTTATTTGCAGTACAGTCATTGAGTTCTAGGTTGTGCTCCATTGCAACATTGAACTGGGTTCTCTGGGTAATCACTCAGCCATCACTCAGTTATCAAATGATGTTGATATATTGCACCAAAGATTTAGAGTTTTTAGCTTAGGACTACACCTCATTAGTTTTATTGCTACAATCTGATAACCAGGTAATTGGGCTGGTCCAAAGATTATTTTCAGCTATGCCCTGTGCTTCAAGTGAAGCAGTAAGAAAGCAGATCAAATGTTTAGTACAGCAAATATTTGAGCATATTTGTATATTTGGACTTTCTTCATTATGGGTGTTCTCAATCACTGGGCAAAACCACTTCCCAAAACGTCCATAATGACAAGCTTCTTGAGATGAGAATCCATAGCTGGTATGTTTAAAATCAGGAACTTAAAGACTGAAAATTGGTGCAGTTATGAGAAAATGCCACATTAACCACTGACAGTGTGCAATAGTCCTTTGGAATGCTCATCTTAGGCACAGTTACACAAACATTAGTAGCATCTTTGTGTGTTTTTGTTAGAAAAATATGTACTTAAACATATATTAAACTTAAACGTACAAGCAAACACAGAAGGGTTATGGCTGACAAAGTTTGCAGATGACTGCAAACTGGGCGCCATAGTAGAAAACACATCTGACACAGATATCCTTCAGAAGGGTCTCACAGAAACGGATAACTGGTGCCAGAGCCATGGCCTAAAGTTAAATGCCAAAAAATGCATAGTCATACCCTTCGGGAAAAACAAGGTTACCCCTAGCTACCAAATAGGTGGCAATCCACTGAGCACAGAAGAAGTTATCAGGGACCTGGGGACCCAGGTTGATAGTAGTCTGTCATTCGACACCCATGTAGCTAAAGTAGTTAGGAAGACCTTCTACATTGCCCACCTTATCATGAAGGATTCTCATCTAGATCAAGGGAGGTCATTGTCTCCCTCTACTCATCACTCATCAGACCAATGATTGAGTACAATGCCCCATTCAGAATGTATCTGACCCGACACTTGCAGCAGCTGGAGAGGCCACAAAGTTCCTCACCAAAAGGATAAAGGGTCTCAAAATCTGTCCTATGCTGCCCGACTGAAAGAACTCCAGCTCTATTCAGTCGCTACTGCTCAGAGGTGACCTTTGCCTAACATACAAGGCCATGTCAAACCCAGATTTGATGAATATGCTTCACCTCAAAAATCTAGATCCATCAGAGCCACAAGGGCAGGAGACTTAAACCTCGACACGGCTATTAATAGGGACGTGCTGGAGGGATAGATTCATCACCCAAAGACTCCCTATGCTGTGGAACAAAATCCCGGTATGTGAGGCAGAGCACTCGCTGGCCTTGTTCAAGAGAAATCTTGACCAATGGATGGATCGCGAGATATACCCCAGGGCTTACCTCAGTGTCACTGCTCGACAGAGGCACAGCAAAATAATGGGTATAGTTCCCCATACTAAAGGGGTGGCGTAAGCCACAAAACTATGGGCTAGGCTTGTAAATGCCCTTGGGCAGATAGCCTAGTATGAACCTATGAACCTATGAACCTATATAGAATGTTAGAAGAATATGTACTTAAACATATACAGAATGCTAGAAAAATATGTACTTAAACATATATAAACTGTTAGAAGAATATGTACTTAAACATATATGTAGTGCAAAGTTTAGAAACAGTATAATATGTAATGCATTTGATTCTATTTAACAATATGGCAGTAGAAATGATCTTGCATATAATTGCTTGAAACTTAGCTGCAGTGTGGTTAACCTCTGACCCTGGCAGTAGCCAGCTCAGCAAGCTTATGTCTTTCAGCAGTTATTATCTGCTGGGTTAGAGAGAAATAAATATGTATGCATGTATATCTTTCTTCCTTCCACCGAGAAGGATGGCCTTGTGAACACTATCAGAGATAGTGTGCAGCTGCTTACCAGAGAGACAAAGGAACGTATTAAGAGATGAACTGACTAACTAATCTAAAACCTTGGAAGAAGCAGCATTTACAGAAAGACATTGTAATTGACCAGGTGCCTCGCAAGGCTGTGTTATTCTCATGGGAACGTTTTTAAAAAGCATTACCTCAGCATCTTCTTATGAATGAAGTATTATGGACTATAGTGATGTAAATGCCCTGTGACTGACCACGTCAGTAAGGTGGGCAAAAGCTGATTGCAAATGGTATATAATTGAGGGTATTTTCTGTATAGAGCCAGTCAAAACTCTATACTTGTTTTTGTATAGTTTTTTGCCTCCTAATGTACATTAGTAAAGAAACATTGTTTGAACCTGAGCATCCTGTGTTATTGACTGTCATTTTGAAAAGCCTAATGATTTTTACAGTCTGATTTTAACAATTTATTTGACATTTTGGTCCTTCGGACCGGAATTCCCTTGGTAAGCTGCAGGTCAGAGTGCATGGGTGGTAATAAATCTGCGCAGGAGAAGCTGCCAAAACAAATGGTTCTTCTTGAGTGAAAAGACCTCCGACTGAATTGTTGTGTGTAAAGAGGCTGTCCACTTTCTGATCTGTGGCTGAAAAGTGGAAAACTGGATCCCAAGAAGAAAAATATGCAGTCATAAATGGGAGGCTCAGGTAAGAAGAATTTCCCTCTTTGTCTTTGTTTTAGATCAGGGACCAGGTTACACTGTACTGTTATTGAGATTTGTGATAGCAGGACGAGAACGTATTGAAGTACTGTACGTTGGGTCATAGATCAGGGAAAAAAACAAAGCAAAGTAAACAGTCATTCTAGACACTACTGTGGATATAGGGAAGAAGATACCACGTGGTACAAGAGAAGGGTTACGTAACAGTCTTTTTTAAGACATGGGAAATCAGTGCACTGAGAGATCACGAGATCCGCCCCTAACGGATAATGTGAAGTATATGCAATTGCAGCAAGCAGATAATGTGAGATATTTTACAAAACGTGTTAACAAATATGAATTTGATGGTAAACTAGATAAACTTTCACTAGTTAAACTCCTTAAACAACTTAAATCTGATGCAGGAGGTCAGGCAAAAAAGCAGCACCAACTAGGCATACCTCAAGCACACAGGTGCATTGAGGAAGCAAATTGTAGAAAAACAGAAGCTTAAAAATTCAAAAACATTTTTTTAGACAACATAGTGAAAGGTCTGACAGATAGAATCTCTGAGAAATGAAAACTTAAAGCAGACTGAACTTGCATTAATCAATGCATACAACAGGAAAATGAGACACTAGATGGATATTATGCTAGATTATTAGAATGCTTTAAACAACAATTAAAAAAATGCATTTTTAAAAGGTTGCATTGCCTCTATCAGTAGCTTTATTACAAAGCATATGATAGATCACTGAACAAGCAGGCTGCAAGCCTTACTTGAGTATGTTAGACATGCTAAAAGACACTTTCATAGTGAAAAGAAAAAAAAAAGGCACAAGTCTTCACTGCTGAAGACAGAGCTGAAGTATTTGTATTACAGTCAGGTAAAAAGGACATCTAGCTAGGGACTGTAAACAAAATAAGAAAGCAATGACAGAAGATAAAGGAGATGAGGACTGACTATATGATAGTGATAACAACCAAAAATCATCAGGAAAGGTTAATAAACAAAAAAAAAATGTGAATGTAGTAGAGGGAATAGAGGAAGTACAAACAGATGTAGAGGATAAAAATGGAAATGAAATTTTAGATTTAGCATTGTTGAGCCTGGAGCTCTACCTAGCAAATACAAAACCAGAAGTGACACTTCTGGTAAAGGGAAGGGAAGTCAAATTCCTGTGTGACTCAGGAGCGTCACGGACTTTGATACACCCCTCCAAGTTACCAAAACATTCTGAATCACCTGATTATATATTAGTAAAAGCAGCAAATGGACAGCTATACAGGGAACCACTCTCCCATAATATAGCAATAACTGACCCTGTTTCAGGTATGACTCAGAAAAGTAAAATTGTAGTTTCTGCAAAATGTCCAGTAAACTTACTGGGAAGAGACCTTGTGCAGATATTTGACATAGCGGTAGTTCCCACTATGCAGGGTATGGAGGCACAAAGACAAATGGATGCTTTTGTGGTGTGATCAGAGGGTGAAGTCTATTATTGGTACAGCCAGGACCTAGTTATGACTGGTCCAGGGGCAGTAACCAAAAAACTGATGAACGTAGCCATCAGTAAGGTACCCTCCCTTGACACTGATCAGCAGCACTTGTTACATTGTACTCTATACTACTGTAGCACACCAGGACCTGATAAGAAATATAAGCAAGAATTGTTCAAAAAAAAAATCCTGCTGACAGATTAATATTACGAACTTTATGTTGGAATACTGAGGGAAACAGTGTAGTAAGCTGTTCATTACCTCAGGAATTCATGAGATTGTATAAGTCCAATAGACTGCCACATGTCAGCTTGACAAAAAACAAAAGTGTTAAATGGGCAAACTTAGAAAAAAAGGTAACAAAATGGGAAAACAGACTGATTTAGAAATGTCAGGACAAGGGATACAAAAACAAAAACTGAATTGGTTGACACAGACACATACAGTTGTACACTTGCAATCTAATGAGGACAGCTGATTAGCATTTTTATTAAAAGGAAAAGAAGAGGCCTTGTGTAAAATTCCAACAACTCTGTGGTCAACAGGCAAGTTAGGTGTAGGGCTTATTCAAACAGCAGGACCAGTTACAATTACCCCAAAGTCAGCTTTTAGACCACAGAAAAGACAATACCTTTTTGAAAAAGGATGCAGAAGTAGGAATTAAGCCTATAATAGCAGCATTACTCAAAAAAGGAGTACTGGTAGAATCTCCTGATTCACCATGTAATACACCCCTATTTTCTGTTAAAAAAGCAAACGGGGAATGGTGGATGGTACAAGATTTACAAGCTGTAAATGATGCAGTAATACCTAGAGCACCTATGGTGCCAGACCCACATACCTTGTTGAATGATTTAAAGCCACAACAGAAGTATTTTACTGTGGTAGATATAAGCAATGCTTTCTTTTCAATACCTATACATCCTGATAGTCAATATTGGTTTGCATTTACATTTCAGGGTAAAAGGTATACATATATTCAACTACCACAGGGATATTGTGAGAGCCCAATAATATTTGCACAAAAAATGGCTAGCAACCTGGCAGGGTTTACCCCACCGGGAGGTAGTCAAATTCTACTTTATGTAGATGACATCTTGCTAGCAGCACCCAGAAGCAGTGCAGGGTGGATACAGTAGCATTATTAAAATTTTTAGTAATACAAGGACACAAAGTAAACAAAAGTAAGTTACAACTTTGGAAAAAACAGGTTAGATACCTGGGATATGTGATATCCAATAAAGGTAGAATACTAGATAAAGGAAAAAAGAGAGGAAAAAAAAAAAAAAAAAACAGCAATTTTGCAAGCACCCAAACCAACAACTAAGAAAGAAATAATGTCTTTCTTAGGTACAACTAATTTTTGTTGAAGCTGGGTACCAAATTATTTTACAATGGAGAACAGAAGCAGAAATGGCTTTCTGCAGGTTGAAGCAGTTAATAGAAGCAGAAATGGCTTTCTGCAGGTTGAAGCAGTTAATAGCTTCTTCATTAGTTTTAGGATTTCCAAGTTATCACAAACGGTTCTTTCAGACCGTAGATTGTAAGCAAGGGTACATGACATCAGTATTAAAGCAACAGCATGGGGATAAGCAATGCCCCATAGCTTACTATTCATCACAGTTAGACCCAGTGGTGCAATTTTTGCCCCACTGTGTACAAGCAGTAGTTGCAGCAGCAATGGCAGTGCAGGCTTTAGCCTCAGTGGTGTTATTCCACCCTCTCACATTGAGAATGCCTCATGCATAGGTTCATACTAGGCTATCTGCCCGAGGGCATTTACAAGCCTAGCCCATAGTTTTGTGGCTTACGCCACCCCTTTAGTATGGGGAACTATACCCATTATTTTGTTGTGCCTCTGTCGAGCAGTGACACTGAGGTAATCCCTGGGGTATATCTGCGATCTCCCATCCATTGGTCAAGATTTCTCTTGAACAAGGCCAGCGAGGTGCTCTGCCTCACATATACTGGGATTTTATTCCACAGCATAGGGAGTCTTTGGGTGATGAATCTATCCCTCCAGCACGTCCTATTAATAGCCGTGTCGAGGTTTAAGTCTCCCACCCTTGTGGCTCTGACAGATCTAGATTTGTTGAGGTGAAGCATATTCATCAAATCTGGGTTTGACATGGCCTTGTATGTTAGGCAAAGGTCACCTCTGAGCAAGCGGTAAGTGACTGAATAGAGCTGGAGTTCTTTCAGTCGGGCAGCATAGGACAGATGTTTGAGACCCTTTATCCTTTTGGTGAGGAACTTTTGTGGCCTCTCCAGCTGCTGCAAGTGTCGGGTCAGATACATTCGAATGGGGCATTGTACTCAATCATTGGTCTGATGAGTGATGAGTATAGGGAGACTATGACCTCCCTTGATCTAGATGAGAATCCCTTCATGATAAGGTGGGCAATGTAGAAGGTCTTCCTAACTACTTTAGCTACATGGGTGTCGAATGACAGACTACTATCAACCTGGGTCCCCAGGTCCCTGATAACTACTTCTGTGCTCAGTGGATTGCCACCTATTTGGTAGCTAGGGGTAACCTTGTTTTTCCTGAAGGGTATGACTATGCATTTTTTGGCATTTAACTTTAGGCCATGGCTCTGGCACCAGTTATCCGTTTCTGTGAGACCCTTCTGAAGGATATCTGTGTCAGATGTGTTTTCTACTATGGCGCCCAGTTTGCAGTCATCTGCAAACTTTGTCAGCCATAACCCTCCTGTGTTTGCTTGTACTTCAGAAAAGTAGATGCCAAACAAGAGTGGGCCCAGGACTGAGCCCTGTGGTACACCACTTGTGACAGGCTTTGAGTCTGACATGGCGCCAGCAACTCTGACCCTGTGGGTTCTGTCAGTCAGCCAGTTTGCAACCCATCTTGTGATGTATGGGTTAACATTTAAGCTGATGAGTTTTTCAATGATACCCGAGTGGGGTATTGTATCAAGGCCTTCGCCAGATCGAGGTAGGCTGTATGGACTGCCTTTCCCTCATCAATGGCTTTGGTGACTGTTTCAAAAAGTCAACCAAGTTTAGAAGGCATGATCTGCCTTTGACAAAGCCAAACTGGGATGGATCCAAAGTCTGCAAATTCCTATGTCTTTATTTATGAGGTCCATTATGATCCTCTCCATGGCTTTGCAGATAAGGCTTGTCAAGCTAATGGGCGGTAATTTCCAGGGTCGGTGGAGGCACCGCCTTTGTGAAGTGGGACCACAGTTGCAGTGCGCCACTCCTGGGTACGTATCCAGAGGTAAGACTATGATTAAACAGCTGTCCTAGCTGTGGGTTTAATTCCTCATTGAGTTCGTGGAGCACACAGCCGGGGACACCATCAGGTCCCATGGATGCTGTGTTTTTGCTTTGGAGAGAGCAGTTCTCACTTGGGTGTTGGAGATGTTTGGGGGCTGCAATCACTTGGTATAGATATCTCTCCTTTTGGGGGAGGGAAGTTTGCACTGAACCTGTCAGCCAGTATGTTGGCAATGTCTGTAGGATCAGTAATCTTCACATCATTTTGAACTAGTTCTGAGCATATCTGGGAGTTTCCTCCCAGGTTTCTAACATAGCTAAAGAAGGCCTTATGATTGTCTTTTGCGTCTTTAGCTATTTTCTCTCAAAATTTGCTTTGGATGATTTTATGAGAGCTCTTAGTTTTTTACTTATAGTGATCAAGGGTGTCTTACCTTTTAAGGATTTTGCTCTATCTTGTAGTATCTTCCTCCTTTTGTTGTAGAGTTTGTTTATGGCTGGGGTCCACCAGACTGGACGCTTGCCTTTGGTACAAAGAGTCTTTGTTTTGCTTGGGATTGCCTTATCCATGCAGTCCTGCAGGTGCTGGTAGAAGGCATTTGTTAGTGATTCAGCGGCTTGAGTACTGTTTTCCGCCAGCTCGGGCCTTAAAGGAGACCACACTAGTCTTTAGAAGTGTGAAGTCGGCTTTGAAGTTCTTTACTGTGGTCTTTTTATTTCAGGTGGGGTGGGATGAGGACCTCCAGCGAGATTAGTTTGTGATCTGATCTCACCAGTGAGGGGTATACTTCGGTGTTGAACATTGTGCTCCCATGTTCGTGATGATGAGATCAAGTATGTTTTCTCCTCTTGTGGGGATGGTGACTAGTTGTTCCATGGCATTTGAGTTTATGAATTCCAGGAACTTTTGGGCTAGGGTGTTTGGGCTTGAGTAGTGTTCCCAGTCTATATTAGGGTAATTTAAGTCACCTAGTATGATGGTGTTTGGTGATACATTTATCCCCTCTAGTGTTTTCAGGAAGGCCATGTGAGGTTCCTGAGTTTGTGAGGGTGGCCTGTAACATGCTACAATTTGCAGAGCAGTCTTGCCTATGGTTAATTGCACCTGGATGGTCTCCGATGCATCGTGCGTTGCCACCAGTCTTGAGGTGTGGGTGTCCTTGATGAATATGGATACCCCCCCTCCTTTCTTGGTATTGTCCGGATTTTGGGGCTGGAATGCATGATAAGAGGTAAAACCTGATAGTGCTGGGGTGCTCTCAGGAGCCTTGAACCAGGTTTCTGTCACTGCACAGACATCGATGTTCTCCATACTGAGAAGGGCCTCGAGTGTGTGCATTTTGAGATTTAGACTTCTGGCATTGAGCAGCATTACCCTTAGTTTTTTCCTTTTTGTGTTCTAGGGTGGTAGGTTTAGAATTTGAGCCTTGCCTAAAAGGCACTATGGGGGTGGCAAGAGCCTTTGCCAATATCCAGAATCCCAGGGGTGACAGGTGCAAGCCGTCCCTTGCGAAGCAGCGTGGCTTGTCCAGCATGTCATCCCAGGCAGACAGACATTGGATCCCCTTTGAATGACACCAGAGTTTAAGCCAATTGTTAAAGCTGATCATCTTATCTCTGTATTGTGGCATCATTCTTGGTGAAGGTAGGATACTGCTCAAGGTCAGGGTCATACCTGCCTGGGCTACATAATCAGAGAGCTCCTCAATGTCTCTTTTCATGTAGTCCAAGGAGGTACATCTCAGGTCGTTTACACCAGCGTGGACAATGACTGAGTCGTATTTGTACCTGCTGTTGAGAGACCTGAGTGCTTGCGTTATGTGGCGGATTCTAGCGCCCGACAGGCAGCTTACTGTGACCTTCTCCTTACTCAGTCTGGTGAGCGGGACGTCAGTGTGTCTGACTATGGAGTCACCAATGACTAGTGTGTCTGGCATTGTGTTTGGCCTTAAGGGCTGTGACTGTTTGACACTCTGACTGTGAGGTCTATGTGTTGCAGGTGTTGTGTTCTGAGGTGGTGGTTGTTTGGGTGTCTGCTTTGGTGGCCTCTGCTGTTTTGGTAGATTTTTGATCAGAGCCCGAGTATGTCTTTGTGTGTTTATGTGTATGATTTGAGGTTGTGATGGTACTATGTGAGACTGGGTCTATAGTGTGTGTGGTAACCTTCTCCTCCTGACTGGTCTTGCCAGTCCTATGTTGAGAGAGCTCAGCCTCCAGTTTGGCCATATAGTTGCATCTCTCGCATGTATTTGTGTTTTGTGGGAGGAGGAGAGGGTTGTCTGTGTACATGAGGCAATTATAACATTGCCTCAATATTCCCAGGTTCACCAGCTGAGCAGGAGAGGACACTAGCAACTGATCCCTCGACATGCTAGAAGGACTAGACAAAAACTTTAAAAGAGATTCCGGGGACGTGGGTGACCGAGAAATGGGGTTTGCCTTTTGGGGTGCTATCTATAAGAGTGCCGTATCAAGGTAATAAGTACTGTAGGAGCAAGTGCTAGGTTTAACAGATAGAGAAAAGTCTACTTGGAGTCAAGTAGAGATGATCTTTTAGGTATTAGAGAAAGTGCTAGTAACAGGGATGCTTAAAGGTAAGATTGAAAAGAATGCACTCTGCAGTGTGCACTAGAGAAGTTAGATATGAAAGTAGGTAACTTGAGTTTTACCTGTTTAAAAAGTTAAGGTTTAGTGGAGAGTTACTATTTTTAAAACAGCAAGATGGACTGAAAGGGGTGGTTACTTTTGTATTTTGGTACTATGAAATACTGTAGGATGGCCAATAAATTTAAATAATTGAAGGGGTGGGATTTCAAAAGTGATGGTTTTGTGATTACTCACATAAGCCAGTGAAAGTAGAGAGAAATGAGATATATGGTCAGATTAACATAAGAGGCGGGCAACTAGAAAGACAGTGGTATTTAACAAGACAACTTAAATGGGTGGGAGACAACTTAAATGGGTGGGAGGGAAAAAATTCTGCCTGACTCAGAACAGAGAGAGCTGTGGTCTCTTTTGAAGTTTTAATATGCTGTTAAAACAGAATGCAAGCAAAACACAAGGTAAAGAAAACAAACTACAGTATTCAAAATATAGAAAGGCAATACAGAAATACAAAAAATAACAGCAAACTAACCTTTCCTTCACAGCAAAGTGCAGTTGCAATAATTCTGCTACAAGAAAAAGTTGCATACCTTTCTCCTGCTAGACATCTTTCATGTATGACCATACTGCTGAGTCAACCTCATATGAACAGTTAGCTTTACCTAGACAAGATCTTACAGATATGCCCTTGGATGATGCTGAGGTGACATATTACGTGGATGGCTCATGCAGAAGGGGTCCTACAGGGAAGAATCTGGTGGGGTATGCAGTAGTTACAGACACTGATGCTCAAGCAGCAGAACTGGTAGCTTTGACAGGAGCATGTACTTTAGTAGAAGGCAAGAAAGTGAACATATATACTGATAGTCAGTATGCTTTTTCTACAGTGCATGTGTTTGCACAACAATGAAAAAAAATAGAGGAATGATTACATCCAGTGAAAAACCTATTAATCATGCGCAATTTATTTTGGAGCTATTAGAATCTATTCAGTTACCTACCAAAGTAGCTATTTGTAAATGTGTAGCTCATACAAAACAACAGGATAAGATTTCAAAAGGTAATGCACGAGCTGATGCAGCTGCAAAGCAAGCAGCCTCAGACTCAAAAACTTTATTTTTAAATGAGGAATTACAACCCTTTGAGATTTTAGATTTAGACATGTTAAAAACAATGCAAATGCTTACTACAAAAGCAGAAAAACAAAAATGGGTAAAACAAGGTGCAATTTTTGAGAATGGACTGTACATTTCCAAAGGGAAAAAAACAATATTGCCGTCTAATTTATTTAGATATGCAGCTTTGTTGAGCCATGGGCAGAGCCATGTCTCAACAGGGGGGATGGTACAGTTAGTAAATAGAATATTCCAAACATATGGATACATAAATTATACAATAAAATTTTGTGCAGCTTGTCATACTTGTAACAAGCACCATGCACAAGGAGCATTTAAAAACAAGCAAGGGAGTTTCCCTACACCACCATATCCGTTCCATACTATTTGTATGGACTTCATAGAGTTGAATAAATGTGAAGGAAAGAAATACTGTTTAGTGATCATAGATATGTTTTCAAAATGGGTAGAAGCTTTTCCAGCCAGGAATCCGGATGCAGCAACAGTGGCAAAGGCCCTAGTAAAGGAAATAATTCCTAGATTTGGCATACCGGAAAGAATCTATAGTGACAATGGGACACATTTTGTCAATCAGACAATTCAGTAACTTGGGAGATTTTTTGGGATTTCCTTGAGGAATCACTGTGCTTACCACCCACAGTCAGCAGGACTGGTGGAGAGGTGCAATGGGATTTTGAAAAACAAGTTAAGGAAGTTGATGAGTGAGACTCAGAAGAATTGGATTTGCTGTTTACCTCTAGCATTGCTGAGCATGAGAACAGTTCCAAATGTAAAGGGTTTGACCCCCTTTGAAGTAGTATTTGGAAGGGCATATTATGTGCCTCAGTGGAAAGCTCTCATGCCTGCAGAACAGGAGGCTGACAGTTCATTAGCTAATTATATAAAGAAACTGTTAATGAATAAATCTGTTTTGCAGTTTAACTCTTTTTCAGATGAAAGACAGAACAAGAACAAAGAACTTTCAATTTGATACACAAGGGCAAAATGACCAAGAGTAAAGCAAATAGAAAAGCAGAGCAACCCCAAAACTATTGCATAATTATTTTGTTGGCTGTGCATTTGTTGACTATAAGTGTGACAATTTTTCTCTTATTGTGGTTTTTTCCTGCACTCAACCACACGAGTGAAAGTGAGAAGACGTGATAAACTGTTTATAGACTGGCATCCAAACTTTAACACATACCTGGCCATGAAACGTGTGTATGCAGAGACTATGAACATTTCAAATTGCTGGGTTTGTACAGCTATACCAACAGCATATAAAAGACTGTTAATGTCCGCTGTCCCTCTGGGGATAAATGAGACTTGGGAAAATTTGTTTTTGATACAGGAACTGTGAGATCACAGGACAAAATAGCTTTATTTTTACCTGTCACACAAAAAGGAGTTGTATGTTTCTACAAAGTGATACCCTCCAGGTGGGCTGGAGTAATTGTAATATAACAATGTCTTATAAATGTTACATTAAAGTCAGAAGTGGGGGTACTGTTTGTAATACTAACTATGATTCATATCTGAGTTCAATGAAAACTACATTAAATGCAGTATGTGACAATCCAGTCTTAACTAAACAATTGTCTATTAAAGATAAGAAAATGTTTCATGCAGGGATAACACGTATTAGTACCAAAGTAATGATTTTATTTGTGGGAAAAAGGCATATGAATGGTTACCTGAGAATTGGTCCGGCAGTTGTTTTTGGGTTATCTGGTTCCAGCAATAAGACATACTGCAGAATTACCTTTGGGTAAGATACGAAATGTAAGGGAAACAGCTCGAAAATCTGAAGGTCCAGTTAAGAAACCTGTGAATCCAGTTGGGAAGATCGAAGCTGGTTGAAAAGACCATAATTCAGTAAGAGACAGAAATAAATTGACTCATATGGACTTGGGCAACAGTGTTATATCCTGGGCAGGAATACTACCAGCCTATGGAGCAGTCAAATCGATCTGGGAGCTGAGGAAGCTGTCAAGATTTCTCGAAGTAATGAGTAATGCAACTTTTTCCACCCTAGAATTGGTGACTGATGAACTGAATGCAGTGAAAACTGTTGTGCTACAAAATCAAATGGCTCTTTACTTCACCCTAGCGGCAAGAGGTGGTACACGAAGAAAAATGCTGTGCTTTTATCCCTGAGAATCGTCACGAGACAAATAAGCACCTAGAGGTAATTCAGCAAGTATCAGCAATGACTAAACCAGGCCCAAACCCACTGACGGACTTTTTCCAGAATCTGTTTGGGGGGTGGGGTTCCATCCTATTAAACATTTTAATTGCTATTTGTGTGGGTATACTCCTAATAGGAGCATGTGTTTACTGTGGAATTCCCTGCATGAAAAGATTAATCAAAGATTAGTTAGGGACTTCGTTGATGTATCTGTAACCGAGACTATGTATCAAGACCTGGAGTTGAATCTGTTGATACCAAATGAAATTCTTTCTGAAATATAAAACAAATGACTTGCCTAGTTGAAAGTTCCAGAGAGGAAAAGACTAGGGAATTAAATAACGTTGTTTATGTTTCTGAATAGAATAAAAAGCATTAATAGGAGGGAGAATGTTAGAAAAATATGTACTTAAACATATATAGAATGTTAGAAGAATATGTACTTAAACATATACAGAATGCTAGAAAAATATGTACTTAAACATATATAAACTGTTAGAAGAATATGTACTTAAACATATATGTAGTGCAAAGTTTAGAAACAGTATAATATGTAATGCATTTGATTCTATTTAACAATATGGCAGTAGAAATGATCTTGCATATATATGCTTGAAACTTAGCTGCAGTGTGGTTAACCTCTGACCCTGGCAGTAGCCAGCTCAGCAAGCTTATGTCTTTCAGCAGTTATTATCTGCTGGGTTAGAGAGAAATAAATATGTATGCATGTATATCTTTCTTCCTTCCACCGAGAAGGATGGCCTTGTGAACACTATCAGAGATAGTGTGCAGCTGCTTACCAGAGAGACAAAGAAACGTATTAAGAGATGAACTGACTAACTAATCTAAAACCTTGGAAGAAGCAGCATTTACAGAAAGACATTGTAATTGACCAGGTGCCTCGCAAGGCTGTGTTATTCTCATGGGAAAGTTTTTAAAAAGCATTACCTCAGCATCTTCTTATGAATGAAGTATTATGGACTACAGTGATGTAAATGCCCTGTGACTGACCACGTCAGTAAGGTGGGCAAAAGCTGATTGCAAATGGTATATAATTGAGGGTATTTCCTGTATAGAGCCAGTCAAAACTCTATACTTGTTTTTGTATAGTTTTTTGCCTCCTAATGTACATTAGTAAAGAAACATTGTTTGAACCTGAGCATCCTGTGTTATTGACTGTCATTTTGAAAAGCCTAATGATTTTTACAGTCTGATTTTAACAATTTATTTGACAGTTTTCAATGTAAAAAGCTACTTTTTTTGGTTGCACATGACCTTACCTTTTGAGACTGAATTGCAGTGGAACAGTGGCGGCTTGTGATATCGGACTGCAGCCCCTCCAGCTGTGAATCACAATAGTACAGTCATACAAATCCTCCATACAAAGTGAATCTACACTGCTGCCTTACCAGTCTGATTCCCCAGAAGTCTATGCTGTGCTAACCGCATAGCCTGGAAGGGGATCAGACTGCAGAGTCAGCAGTCTTGGAATGTTCCCAGAAAAGAGCCAAGAAATGGTAAGTGTGCATTCCGGCACCCGTTATGATTGCAGGAGAAAGCTGATTCTGTCATTAATGCAAGTACGGGAGACTCAAGCTGTGGAGTGAGGTACAGTGCGTAGATGTGGAGTGAGGTACAGTGTGTAGCTGTGGTGTGAGGTACAGTGTGTAGCTGTGGAGTGGGGTACGGGAGACTCAAGCTGTGGAGTGAGGTACGGTGTGGGTACAGGAGACTCAAGCTTTGGAGTGAGGTATGGTGTGGGTAAGGGAGACTCAAGCTATGGAGTCAGGTACGGTGTGTGTGTGTGTGTGTGTGTGTGTGTGTGTGTGTGTGTGTGTGTGTGTGTGTGTGTGTGTGTGTGTGTGTGTGTAGATATGGGAGACTCAAGCTATGGAGTGAGGGTGTGTGTGTGTGTGTGTGTGTGTGTGTGTGTGTGTGTGTGTGTGTGTGTGTGTGTGTGTGTGTGTGTAAAATGCCCCAGTTGGTTTATACTGCAGATTTTTGCCTCATATTTTGTTCTGTTCTGTTCCTCGTAAAATCTGTGGTTTCTGAGTTATTAATTCTTTAAATAGTTGATGGTGCAATGGTAACATTGTGGTCACACAGTTAGAGGTTCTCTGGTTTGATTCTTGGCTGGGGTGCCTTCTGTGTGGATTCTGCATGTCCTTCCTGTGTTTGTGTGGGTTTGCTCTGGTGCCCTCCCATCTTACAAAGACATGTGTCTGCAATAATTCTCCCTGGGCCTCTGCTGAAAATTGGCTTTTGTTCCAAGTCAGACTTTTCTGGTTAACAAATGTTAAATAAATAAAATTGACAGGCATTTGAATTTCAGACTTCAGACTTCATATTCTTCAGAAAGTATATAGTAACACAAAACCTTTTATTCTAACAATTTTATAAGATGAATATTTTAAATTTGTTCCTATTTTTGGTACTGTATTCCCCCATTATTAGCTTCGTCCAATTTTTTTGTGCTAAGGTTGAGAGCTATGGTAAGGACTGAATTCACTGAATATGTTTGAGGGCTGTATTCCCCCATTACTGGCTTTGTCCAGGTGTTTTGTGCTAAGAAGTTGACAGATATGGTGAGAACTGAATTCATTAAATGGTAGCCATTTAAGTTTCAGTCTTCCTCTCTTTCACAAAACAGCTGATTTGGCATAGTGGTATGTTACGTTGACTGATTTGCATAGGGTTCTGGGTTCAAGCCTTGGCAGTGAAATGCATGGTAATAACACAGCATTTTATTCTAGCAACTTTCCAAGATTATACTAGCAATGTTTAAAATGTGTCCCTGGTTTTTGGGCTTTTATCCGTCCCCAATACATTTTGGGTTTTTCCAGATTTCTTGTGCTGTAAAGCTGAGAGATACAGCTGAGTGTCGAGTAGATTTTACAAGAAGCTGAGAACTGCAGGGGAAGAGAAGTTTAGTGCTGCTTATGCTGAGACTGCTTGCATTGTTAATACCACAACAGGTAGTGCACTTGCTTTTGATGCAGAAGGCTGTGGGTTCTACTCCCACAGTATGTAGATGCATTGCTGATATTGCACTGTGTTGTAAACAGGGTGGATGCTGCCGTCTTGAAAATGTCCTCTTTGGCAAAGATATCTAGTAACTATGAGCCCGTTTGTTATTTGCCATCCATTCCCTATTGCAATATTACTAGCTTATCATTTTTTTAATGTAATATAGGCAATTTATTCCTCAAGGGCAACAGTCACTTTATTTAACATATTTATTTATTTTATGAAACAATGAAATCTAAAGTTGTTAATTAGCAGCAAAGTCTTCATTAGTTACTGATCTTTTTAATGCGGAATTAATTAGATGACTTTTACTTCTGCGGAGAGTGTGCATATTTCCTGATACTGGTGGATCGTAAAAGTTTGAGTAGACTTTTATGATGGAAATATTCTCAATTGGACAGTTTTGTCATTATTGATAAATGTATTTTGTTTCATTGTTTACTGGAAAAATGTTCAAAACAATAAATTTAAACCCCCTCTAACAACTGTACTGTATTATATAAGGAATATAATTTAATGCAATCAGGAAGGTGCATCACAGAACACATGTATGTTTTGTGTGCAAGGGGCCTATCATTTGAAAATAGTCCAAAGTTAATCTTTATCTGTCACTAGCCAGATGAATTTTCTTTGAATGTGTTTCAATGCTGTTTCAATGAATGTGAGTTTCAAGTGCAGAGAAGTTTTAATGCTAAGTCTGTTTTCATTGTGAGACTACATTGCTTTGTTTAGCAGATGTGTTTTCATTGTGAGACTACATTGCTTTGTTTAGCAGATGTCTTAGTGTTTGTGCTGTAAAATGCAAAATAAAACTTTCAAATGAAGTCCAAATCATCGTAGAAGTAAAGCAGTATGCACATTAGTGTATATGGTAAATGTAGTGAAATAGCCAAGTAATGGTTCATTGGAATGGCTGCAGGGGGGGAGGCTCCATTCGACCTTGATTTTGTGAGGGGGAAGGTCGGGAAACTCAAAGACAGCACAGGCTGAACTATGCCTCTCAACTGTCCAGATTTTCACAGAATGAACAGATTTTTGCTTCTTATTTTTGGTTTGTTCCTTATAAAATTTGTAGTTTTCTGGCAACTCATTTAGGAATTAAGTCACTTAATAATGACAGATACTGAGTTTCAGACTTCATAACCTTCAGAAAAATGCATGCTAAATCAAGACTTGTTATTTTATCAACTGTCTCAGTTTATACAAGAGCAATTATTAGTACTGTTTATATGTTCCCTCAATATATTTGGCTTTGTCCAGATTTCCTGCATTAACAGGTTGAGAGATTTGTGAAAATAAATTGCTTTATAGATTTAGGCATATCCAAACCTCTCAACTGTTCCTGATTTTGGCTCAAAATGTTGCTCTTCCCTAATAATCCCTCCCACAATGGCAATTTTGGAAGAAAACATGGAGGGTTTACAATTAATAAATAACTGTAATAATCAGTTATAGATTACTTTTATTTCAGAAATGCATGCAGATTCTTTTATTTTGCTAGCTGCTCAAGTTAGCAGTATTAATATCAAAAAAGTGTCCCTTCTTTGATAGGTTCCCAGCTGTATTGTGTGGCTATTTTATATTTTTGCATCATATTTTGGTCCATTTTTCATAAAATTATGTGTTTTTTTTGGCAAAGTAGTGGCAAATCATTAAAGACTGAAGTTAGAAAATAATGACAGACATTTGAGTTACATATTTCATACCCGTCAAAAAATTCATACTAATGCAAAACCTACTATTCAATTATCTTCCTAAGTTTATAAGAGCAATATTTACAAAATGCCCTTATTTTGGGGCCTTCGTCCCACTTCTATGTATGGCTTTGTCCAGATTTCTTGCTCTGAGGTTGAGAGGTATGACAAATGTGTCAGGGCCATCAGAGTCAGCCAGAGACATTTCAAATTGCGACATACTTGTTGCACCCCACTCCCCCATGTAGTGACTCTAGATGTGTCCAAGCAAGGCAAGGAGCAGTTATGCAGTGTAAATGTGCAGAGTATCCCCTCATCCAAGGTAGACACAAGTACTACTGTGGCTTTTCATCTGTCCTTGATTTTGCAGAATGTTCTGGTTTCTGTCATATTTTTATACTGTTGATTTATGTGTATTAATACTCAGAAAGTGCCTGTTGTGCTGTGTTTAAGTAGCAATGCTTTAATGACCATCAGGTAAGCTTGTCTGAGATTGTAAGATGCAAATATGCTTTAATAAGCATACTGTTAAAGAACTGCCAACACTGAAAGCCTTTCTGTTGTTGCCATATAGAGAATACTTACATAACTAGATAACGTATAAACCTTGGGTAGTGAAATGCATATGACAGTATTTGTAATAAAGGGCAGGATTACATTATTTTAAGAAGCTCATTACATTTGTTGGAGACTTGCAGTCATCTTTGCAGGCTTTACCAGTAAACTAAACAGAATGCCTATCTATCATGTGTGGTCCATAACCTGTGCAGTAACCCTTTAAGCAATGTATCTTGAGCTTGTTTCTTGTTTGCTGCTCATTTTTTACTTTGATCATGTTTTCCCCATGAAACAAGTAGATAATTGTTGTCAGGCAGCAGGTCTTTTTTGGATAAGAAACATTTTTACAAGTGGAGGTATCACATTGATTGCTACTTTCAGCATGCTACTTGGTACTTTAATAAAGCTGAATATAAATTATAATTAGAACTGCAGTGCAAGGAGACATGGTTTGAGTTGAGTGCTGCTTGTTTTTCTTATACTTGATTTTGACTGGCATTTCAGTAATGTTTTTAAAAAGTAATTTATTTTTTCATGCCTCCCAACCTTTTTGTTTCCATCTAGATATTAAGTAAGCTGTCATGCAGCCAATGCACGGAAATATTTTTTTTCTTCTACACTTCATTTTGTCTTGATTGGACTCTCATAAAGATGGTTTGGCACCCAGGGCAGCATATCTAATTAAAGTTACAGTTTTTGTGGTTTTGAGCATAGCTCCTCCCCTTTCTAGTTGGACACACCCATTCCCATTAACCCCACCCATTCAGCTGTATCTTGCAGCCCCCCTTTGATTTGAATTCATCAGCCGCCACTGCAGTGGAATAGTTTGTTATGATGGGTCCTTTAGACAGCCAGTGGAAATGCAAGGATCAAAATGTTTAGAGCAGAATTCTGACAGCATGTCTCAATATGTTACAGCTTCTTCATGTAATCTTGGCATTCAATTCCTCAATTAACATGCAAAAAAAAAACTGAACAAACTAATATGGAAATAATAAATTATATGGCTGCAGTACAGCTATTTGTTAAAAGTACCACAGAAAACAGTGCAAAAATAATGGATAAAATTCAGTGATGGCTCACAGTGTATAAAGTCATGCGCAGGAAGAAGCAAGAAAAATGGCCGCTCATAATTCACAGATGATAACCTATGAGTACACAGCAGAGAAGTATACAGGCGCACCACGCCTGCTGATGGTGTTCAGTTCATATGCAAATGAACAGCACATTGTGAATAAATGTGTGCTGTACTGTGAACAAAAGATGTTATGTAAAACTGTGATATAGCACACTTACAGAGATCTGCTAACAACTTAGAAGCTAATCTGCTGTCAGAGCAGTGATGTTTTCCATATCAGCAGTGCTATACTGACACCACACTATGCATACACCATTTCCCACCCCTGAAATACACACATGCTCATTCAGGCACACACACACACACACACACACACACACACACACACACACACACACACACACACATACCCACACCTTTATACAAATATATATATATATATATATATATATATATATATATATATATATATATATATATATATATAAAATGAATCCATAGGGTAAACTAATAGTTTCTGAACATCAAACTTGTTGGCTGAGCCCCTTAAGATTATGAACAAAGAACCATCACCTGTAACCAATCTCAGTTGAGACTTCAAAGTAATCAACACTTGTAACTTATTTAGAAATTAATACTTCTTTATTAAAAATATTAAATAGATGAGCACTTTTACCCTTCACAGTGCTTCATGAGATCTAACTCCAATTTATGCATTTATTTTTCATTTGTTGACCGGGATGGTCTGACTGTGCTGAGTAGCCCTTTTTCAGTGGAGGCCTGGGGGAAAAAGCTCCACAGTTTCACAATTACTTATTCAGAAGAAACAGATAAAAAGCGCCAGTATTTTACAGTGTATACATAGAATGCATGTATAGTTATATAGAGGTATTCGATAAAAAGCTTTAGTATTTTACAATGTAAGCATGAATAGAAGCAATGTACAATAAAAAAAAAATTAATAAAAACAAAGATTATAAATAGCTGTGGTTATTTCCATAATATATGAATCAGAAGAGGAAATGACAGATGGACAAGTAGAGTGATATTATGTAGAGGTTATAGCTAATAAGATTGTAATTTTTGGTGGTAACTGAGATTACAAGGCAAAAGAGATCATACAGACAGAGTAAAGTAAAGTAGGGGGTCAACTAAAGAACAGGTAGTGAACTGTCTTTGAAGATACTGAGGTGGTTTAAGGAGGATGAGTGCAGTGGCAGGACAAATGAGATTTTAAGTATTCTCTGGTGGCTGTTTTCAATTGATTAGGGTGTATGAGGGACAAGATTTCTAATGGCAGTTTGTTCCTTGATATGGTAGGATTGTAGCTGCAGAGGTTACATCCAACTTTGGTCTGAGGTTTATATATTTGTAGCAGGTTTTGGTCAGAGCTACATAGAGACTTAGTTGGAGAATATTGAGAGATGAGAGGAGATAGACTAGGACAGCAGGATTGCAGGTATGGAATTGACTGCATTATTTGTAGTTGAGAGAGAAGGAGCAGGTGGGGTAGTTCCAACCAAAGTACCTTAGTAAAAGACAATGATGAGATTTATAAGTTTGGTGTCCAGTGAATCTAGCAACCTTGTTGTAGGTTGATTCTAGTTTTGCTAGGAGTGTGGAGTTAAAATTAGTGAGAATTCGACAGCTATACAATAGGCTAGGTAGAAGGTATGCATAACAGAGGGTTATTTTAGCTTTGCTTGTTAGAAACTTTTTGTTTCAATAAAGAAGGCCAAGCTTTTGTGTGTTTTAATACAGTTATCTATATGTAAATCAAACTTAAGTTGGTCATCTATTGTTACTCGTAGAAGTTTTGTGCTAGATTCAACATTGATGGAAGTGTTATTGAGGGGCAGTATAGAAAAAGGTGATTTAAGGTGGGTGAAGTTTTTATATGAAATGCATTATTAATAATGCATTTGGAACAGATTACGTCGCAGTTCATTCGAGCCTCCCAAATGATAGTGGAAGACTCTGTTTTCCTAGAGGAAGTTAAATTTATCAAAAAGTTGTTTTTAGAGAGGGGCTATCCTGGTGACCTGCTTGACAAAATGACTCAAGAGGTCATTTTCAGGAGAGATTTAGATTTCCTCCTGTTTTGTTAAGGGGGTTTGTCAAAAAAGAACAGAATAAAGAAAAAAGGGGTACTGACATTAGCATCAAGGGAGCAGAAGGTCCCAGATTTTGTTTGGACATGAACACAGATAGCAAGTTTGTTCTTCAGATTATCAGTGAGAACTGGAAAGCGGTTATTGGAAATGGGGACTAAGCAAAAGTCTTTGGTAATAACCCCCACTTCGTCTATAAGAAAAATCAAAGTTTTAAGCATATGTTAGAAAATAAGAAATCAGGGCCCCCTCTCATTTGTTGTGAAACTGGTGGTATGTTTAAATGTTCAGGGTGCAGGGAATGCAGATTCATTTCTGGGGGTCCCTTTGCATTTCTGCAACACTTAAATTACACCATTCCAGTTCCTGGAAAATTTCATTGTGGTACAATGGGAATAGTGTATCTTGTGATGTGTTCAACATGTCCAGATTTTTATGTTGGTATGTCTACCAGAGGTTTAAGGAAAAGGGTATTGGAACATCTGCATGTTATAAAAATATAAAACAGCCCTGAATTGTTCTAACTGGAAGAAGTTTACTTTTTCAATTTTAGAAGTTGTTAGACGTGATCTAAGGGGAGGGGATGAATTAATTATGTGGAACAGAGAGAAGCTGAATGGCAGATTAAGCTTTAATACTTAACTTTAATATTTAACCCCTGGTTTAAATGATATGGTGAATATCAAATGTTTTTTAAAAAATAGAAAAATTACAAAGGCTAACGTTCAGGGGTAAAAACCCTTATGTTTTTAAGCTATGAGATTTTTGCAGTATGTTTTTTATGTATTATTATCTGTTTAATTGATTTATTAGTAAGATATTATGATTGGATAAAAGCTTTTTTGAAGGGTTTAAAAGTGTACTTTCAGTGTAATAAATTATTTCTGAGGAAGTCTTTGGGACAAATAGCGAACATTACATTTTATCTATGCTAAAATACTTTTCCAGTCTCTCTGGTGCCTTTTTTGGTGTTTTTTGTGTTTTTTCTACTGTGAACACCTTGACCTTATTGTGTGCTGTTTATTTCTCTTAACATTGTTTTTTAATCATTCATCATATAAACATATATAAATAAATGCACACGCTCACACACACACACACACACACACACACATATACATATATATGTGTGTGTGTGTGTGTGTGTGTGTGTGTGTGTGTGTGTGTGTGTGTGTGTGTGTGTTTGTGTGTTGGTATGTGTGTGTGTGTGTGTGTGTGTGTGTGTGTGTATATACATATATATATATATATATATATATATATATATATATATATATATATATATATATATATATAAATATATATATAAATATATATATATATATATGTGTGTGTGTGTGTGTGCATATGTTCATGACATTTTGTTGAATGTCTCTTTGGTGAACGAATACAAAAGATGGTGCTTAATATCAAATAACAGACAACCAAACAGAATGTCAAGGTTAATATTTCATTGAGAAACCAGAGGCGGGGGAGTTGGACGTGGTGAAAGCGCTTGTGCATGTGTGTGAGGGATAGGGTTTGTGATAGGTAAGTGGATAGGTTTAATATGTTTGTGTGAGAGTATTTTTATTTTAGGGTTAAGTAAGGGGATATATGGAGTACTGTTGTTAGTGTGTATGTCTGTGTGTCTGAGTGTGTCGTTTGCAGTGGTAGTGTTATGTGGTTTTTAATTAAAGAAAGGTTTAGGGTTAGTGTTGGGTAAAGGGGTTAGGGTTAGCACCCATTACTAAGCTGGCAGGGGGCTTGGTCTTTTGTGTGTTCAAACTTCTTAATGACATTTTTAAACATAACATTGAAAACATTTGAGCATACAGAAGACAACCGTGTATATGTATATGTATGGATCTATTTTCATTTATTGACCATATGGTTGAATAGCAAAATATCGACGCCCCAAAATATTGACTCCTATGAAAAAAAGCACATGCTTTAAGCTGCTGCACCCCCACATATTCCCTGCAAATTATATGTACCAACTTTGTGATCAAAGTGAGAGAAAAGCAAATCTCTACATCTGTTGTGCAATATCCCAAAGAAAAATACCGGCATTCCTTCTGTCAGCATTTCTTCTTCTATTCTTTGACCGTATGTATAGTTGATTAACTGAATGGGACCCATATATAAATGTTGTAAATATAAAAGCCATATATAGGTTTTTATTAAATATACCAGTAGTCAAAATGACATGGTTCAAAACCACATTGTTGATTTTACAGAAGAATGAATGCTTAATACATTGAAACAAATTTATGTTAAAAATGGCATAAAGTCCTGTATGTGTAACAAAATCATCAACAGACAATACCAAATGTACATATAATGGATAGGTTCACATCTTTGCTGTATATAAATGTATGATGTGGATGTGCATAACTTTAAAAACACATCTACCCTGCAACACTGTAGAACACCTTGGGATAAAAAGCAATTAATGGTATGCACAACTGTAATTGGCAATAGTAACCATTATTTGCTGTGAAGTGACAGAGCAAAACACACATGATTGAACAGATGGCAATGGCAGCTATAGTTTCGCATTTAATGCAGCGGCTCACAGAAAGTTATCCATATGCCTATTACTTAAAACATGTTTAAAGCAGTCATCTGCCAATCTTCAGTTTCCTTTTTGGGTGCTAGCGGTATTTCAGGAATCTAGTTTGTGTTCTCACGAATGCATTCCTTACACAATGCACATCAGCTACACATCTACAGTTCAACAGAGTTTTGAGTGAAAGGCAAAAAATGAGAGTGTATTAACATTTGTTGGCCATTAAGAATGGTAATGTGTTAACTACAATGACAACTCATTCGGTGTCTTGTATTAATTTTAATAAGTTTTTTTTTTTCAGTTTTGGAAGAACTGACAACAGATGTGAGGGGGAGGTACTACAGATGACAAATTGGAATATGTTGAGTATAAACAGCAAGCTTCATTTGACACTTGCCGAGGTTTAGGTTTAAACAGTAATTTAAATTCTAAAAGTTATTTAAAATGCATAGGAGACTTTTGCATTTATAAAAGCATGGATTGAAACAAATGCCCTTTAAATACATTTTCACAGTTTATGGAATGTGATGTGATGTCTTTTTAAAAAATAGAGAGTAAAGGGTCATGTGATTGTTTCAGTAATATATTTAAATGACTAATAATAACACACATTCAAGTCTGATGAGGTCTCTGTTATACCATTTAGTATGCATTGGTGCGATGAAAGCGTTAATTTTATGTGTGTGGAATGTGATTAAACTAGTGGATATTTTTTTATTTGTGTGGTTCCTGCTTTCCTCAGTCTGAATCAAGGTTGTTTCATAGTTTTATTGCTATTTGGTTGAACTCTCTACTGTAGGTACATAAAGAGGCAAATGTTTCTAAGGCAAAAACAAAGGCATTGTCATAGTCAAAACTTGAAGAAAATCACAGCCATGAGTTGTCTTTTGCATAGAATGGTACAGGAAAAGAAAAAAAAAACATCTTTGCTCATATTTGCAGGTGATGAGGCGTTATTTTTTACTTCATGTCAGTGTAGTGATTTAAATGGTCACGACTTGATAGATTTGCAGGTAATCAAAAATTGTGTGAAAGCCCAGTTGAAGATATCACATCAAGCAGGGTCATAGAAAACATAGCTAGAATAGGAGGAGAAAGAGATGAACGGATATATCCCATAAATGTGGTAAAACCATGGAAGCAAGCTGAAGATTTTGTAGTCAACCTGGGAGATGACATAGCTGCTAATAACATATCATCTAGGAGTTCTAGCCCTGTTCAATTAGATAAAACATTATGTAAGGCTTACAAGAACAAAAAGATTTTTTGTCTAAGATAGAAAGACTTTTCTGTATTTCCTGGTAGAACAAATGTATTACAGCATCATACTGAAACTGTGGTAGTAGAGAAGGTAGGACCAGCACTGTATAAGATATCAGAGTCCAAAACACTAGCACTACCTGAAGAAGTGAAAACATGTTTAAATGGGAGTTATTGATAATTCTCAAAGTAAACAGAGCACTCTGAGCACAGCTCCAAAAGACTTGATTTCACTGTAAGTGACTTACATTTATGCAAGGCCTGTGTATAAACAAGCTTACACCGGTGGGGAGGGAGATTCCAAATGGTCTACTCCCACAGATTTTGTAATGAGTTGCATAAATTGAATGACATATCCAAATTCTAACTTTTCTACTGCCTAGAGGTGACGGCATCTTACAGGTGCTAGGCAAAGCAAGGTTTTTGGCAAACCTGTTTTAAACAAAGGATCTTGAGGATTACCCTCACATATGAAGCCAAAAAAGACATTTTCCAGCCATAAAGGTCTTTTTCATCTTTCTTTCTTACCTTTTGGATTTCATGGAGCTCCTTCTACTTTTCAAAATCAGGATAAAATCCTGAAACCTCATAATGGGCGCTCAGCAATGAACCTTGATGATGCAGTAATTCATTCTGAAGTTTGGGAGTCATTTCTTCAAAGTAGAAGCCATGCTGGACTCCTTAATACAGACAGTAGTTACTGTTAATTCAGAGAAAAGTAATATTTGTATAACAAAAGACAGGCATTTGGGTATGTAATTATTAGAGAGGTACAGAATACTCTGCAATCAGAGAAAATTTTTAAGCGGATATTAACCTCTTTAAAATAATATTTAATATGTAGCTTCAGCCCTGCAGATATTGCTCAAGCTACAGGATATAAAACCCAAATTGTATAAGTGGGATTTATATCTACATTGTTTCAATTTCCCCATTTGGTATTGGACTGGCAACAGCCATAAGAATGTGTATTGGTTATCCCTGTCCCATAATCCATCCCATTAAGAATAAAACTGGACATTCTTTTGCTGGGAGGAAACAAATGTGACATAGTGTCAGTTTCTTATATAAAAGTGCTCTTTTTACACACACACACACACACACACACACACACACACACACACACACACACACACACACACCCCACATATATATAAAATCACACACTATACATTATTGTAAGGTAGTGGGATTCTGTAATAGACCAGTCAAATGCCAGTCACCTGAAAAAATACTATTGTTAGAAATAATGCTTGTAGCCACTGTGATCAGATATGTGTGCCTCTCATGTAGGTATTTTGGTCTGAGCATTCAGACTCTTGTGGATACTGGCCACAAGAAGATACAGAAGTGTCAGAAGAAGACTATAAGTCTTGTGGATTTACTCAAGGAGTAAAAGTAACTGCTTTATGGACATATATGGGGATTGCAAGGCAGCTTGTCCTGATCTGCAGCACCAAGCCTGTGAACTGCAAGAGTTGCTATAATTCACTGAAAAAGTTTAAAATGGGATTAGAAAGTACAGAGCTGAACTGTGTGTGTGTGTGTGTGTGTGTGTGTGTGTGTGTGTGTGTGTGTGTGTGTGTGTGTGTGTGTATGTGTGTTCTGATTGCATAGAACATACTTTTCCACCTGAACTTCTGCTGTAAAATGAATATGATTAGACTTACCCACCAATAAAGTTTAATGATTAATTAGTGATTCCTGCCAGAGTTTTAAAGCCAACATTTAATATAGTGACCATTTGTTCATAACTTTTTTAGTTTTCATTATATTTTTGATCCAGACTGTCAGTGTCTTCTGTTGGATTCTTCTTCTTGAAGCATGCTACTATCACCGTGTAACATATGCTGAAACCCACTGTCTTTGAAATCACCTTTGGAAATGGGAATGTGATTGACAATACCATGTTAACTCTTGTGCGCGTGTTAGAAGGAAGTGAAGTCTTTATTAATTATTGTTATTTCTGTCTTTATTATCAGGCAATTCACTGGGTGTGGCCTATTTTCATTACTTTGCATGCAATCACACTACCAATAAAATACTTGCACATACACTTTAGAATGGCAATGTGCAAGAGGCTTTAGGACATACAGTCACTGCAGCAAAATCCCATGAATGTATGGAGTCCAGAATTACTACTGCCCACCACTGCTGTAAAGATTGCTGGTCAGACATCAGGTCTGTTCAAGAAAACAATAATGGAAAAAAACTAAGGGTAATGCTGCTCAACACCAGAAGTCTAAATCTCAAGATGCAGGCACTTGATGCACTCCTCAGCATGGAGAACATCGACGTCTGTGCAGTAACTGAAACCTGGTTCAAGGCTCCTGAGAGCACCCCAGCACTACCAGGCTATACCTCGTATCATGCTTTTCGCCCCAAAACCCGGGCGAACCACAAGGAGGGGAGTGTCCATATTCATCAAGGACACCCACACCTCCAGGTTAGTAGCAACACATGAAGCATCAGAGACCATACAGGTGCAACTAACCATAGGCAAAACTGCTATACAACTGGTAGCATGTTACAGACCACCCTCCCAATCTCAAGAACTCCACTCAGCCTTCCTGAAGACATTGGAGGATATGAATGTATCACAAAATACCATCATACTGTGAGACTTCAACTACCCAAACATAGATTGGGTACATTATTCTAGCCCTAATACCCTAGCCCAAAGGTTCCTGGAATTCATAAATTCAAATGCACTGGACCAATGAATCACCTCTCCCACTAGGGGAGATAATATACTAGACCTGATCATCATAAACATGGGGACAAAATGCTCCACACCGGAAGTATACCCCTCACTAGTGAGATCTGACCACAAACTAATCACCCTGGATATACATATCCCACCTCCACCCCCAGCACAAAAGACCACAGTGAAAAACTTCTCAAAAGCAGACTTCTTAAGACTGAGATGGTATCCTTTAAGCCCACTGTGCCAGTGGATACCACATCCCACGATGCCGAATCCTTCACAAATGCTTTCTATGGACATCTCCAAGAATGCATGGATCATGCAATCCCAAACAAATCCAAGTCCCTCTCCACCAAAGGTAAGCATCCTGTCTGGTGGACCTCAGCCATAAACAAATTGTATAACAAAAGAAGGAAGCTACTGCACGTCAGAGCAAAATCCCATGAAGGGAAGACATCTCTGATCAACATTAGAAGAAAACTACGTTCTCTCATAAAAACATTCAAGGCCAACTTTGAGAGAAAAATCGCTAAGGACACTAAAGATAACCACAAAGCCTTATTCAACTATGTTAGAAACCTGGGCGGAAACCCTCAGATATGCTCAGAGTTGGTTCACAACAATAAAAAATACACTGAACCCACAGATATTGCCAACATTCTGGCTGACAGGTTCAGTGCAAATTTCTCCCCTCCTTCACCCCCAAAAGAAGAAATACTTATCCCAGCTGAATGTAATCTCCCTGTCATCTCAGATGTCCAAGTGAGAACCGCCCTAAACAAAGCAAAAAACACAGCATCAATGGGACCTGACGGTATCCTGGGTTGCGTGTTACGTGAACTCCAAGAGGAGCTAAACCCACACATAAAAATGCTATTTAACCTTAGCCTTACTTCGGGATATGTACCTGAACACTGGCATACAGCAACAGCGGTCCCACTCCACAAGGGGGGTGCCTCTACAGACCCTGGAAACTACCGCCCATAAGCTTAACCAGCCTGGTCTGCAAAGCTATGGAAAGAATCATTATGGAACTCATAAACAGAGACATAGGGGACCTACAGACACTTGATCCCACCCAGTTCGGCTTTGTAAAGGGCAGATCCTGCCTTTTAAACCTGGTTGACTTTTTTGAAACAGTCACTAGAGCCATTGATGAGGGCAAAGCAGTCCATACAGCATACCTGGACTTGGCTAAGGCCTTCGACACAATACCCCACTCAGGCATCATAGATAAGCTCAACAGCTTAAATGTAAACCCTTATGTCACTAGATGGGTTGCAAACTGGCTAAAGGACAGAACCCATAAAGTTAAAATTGCTGAAGCAATGTCAGACTCAAAGCCAGTCACAAGTGGTGTACCACAGGGATCTGTCCTGGGACCCCTCTTGTTCGGCATTTATTTCTCAGATGTTAAAGCAAACACGGGAGGGCTGTGGCTGACAAAGTTTGCAGATGACTTTAAACTAGGCACCATAGTCGATACACCAGCAGACACACACATCCTACAAAAAGGCCTCACAGAAACGGACAACTGGTGCTGGAGTCACGGAACTAAATGCCAAAAAATGTATAGTCATCCCCTTTGGGAAAAACAAAGTACCCACAAATTATCACATAGACAGCAACCCACTGAGTACTGAAAAAGTAATCAGAGACCTAGGGACTCAAGTCGACAGCGACCTCTCATTTGATACCCACGTTGCCAAAGTGGTTAGAAAAACATTCTACCTTGCACACCTCATCATGAAGGGATTCACATCCAGATCCAAGGATGTCATTGTACCCCTATATTCCTCCCTCATCAGACCCATGATTGAGTACAATGCCCCATTTGGTATGCACCTCACCCAGCATTTGCAACAGCTGGAGAGACCACAAACGTACCTCACCAAGAGGATCAAGGGTCTCCAACATATGTCTTATTCTGCCAGACTAAAGAAACTTCAGCTCTATTCAGTATCATACCGCCTGCTCAGAGGTGATCTCTGCCTGATGTACAAGGCCATGTCCAATCAGGATCTGATGGACATGCTCCACCTCAAAAAATCCAAGTCCATCAGGACCACGAGAGCTAAAGACTTAAACCTCGGCACAAGTATGAATAGGACATGCTGGAGGGATAGATTCATAACCCAGAGGCTTCCCATGCTTTGGAACAAGATCCCAGTTCATATTAGGCAGAGCCCCTCACTGACTCTCTTCAAGAGAAATCTTGATGAGTGGATGGGAGATCGTAAGTTTACCCCAGGGGTCACATCTGTGTCACTGCTAGACAGGGTGAAACTGAAGAGAATGTGGCACAGGAAGATGCTCTGGAACATTCCGTGTAATGTCCACAAGAAATGGAGAATAAATGTGCCCTCAGTTAGAAGAAAATGATGTAAGTTAAGAGTTGCTTGATTTTTTACAGATGGACAGACATGTTAAGATCAATGAAAGAAATAGACTACAGAAAGTCAATAAAACCCAAAAAGTTAGATGTTTGATAAAACAAATGAACACAGTCATTAAGACTGTTCATAGTTTTACCACAAACTACAGGGCAGTAAGGAAAAGGAAGGGGAGAAAGCAAATGCCATCATGGAAGTATCGAATAGATAAAACTATAAAGCAATTAAGACAAGAAGTGTCACTGTTAGAAGAGTACAGAAGACACAATTCTTATCAAAATTGTATGATGCTTGCCAAACTTTAGATTTGAAGAATGTGTTAATGGTAACCATGGATGTCAACAGCTGTTCACCATCATCACAAATGAATTTGGGTTAATGGCAGTGAAAGAGGTACTGCATACAGTTCATATATATAATGAGAATACCAGCACTTTAATCCTGGAAGCACTAGCATTGGTGTTAGAAAATAACATCTTTCTTTGTAATGGACCACATTATAGGCAGGTACAGGGTGGTGCCATGGGCACACCCTGTGCCATCTCATATGCTAATTTAGTGTTAGTCTTCTGGGAAGATAAACATATTTTTAAATATGAACATCTATGGAAGACTTCAACAAGTTTTTATGCCAGATTTGTTGATGATATTTTTTTTTGTTGTGGGCACAGAGCAGTGATGAACTGTTAAACCTTGTTGATTACCTGGAGAAAACTACAGATTTTCTTAGGTTTTCAGTAGAGCACAGCAATGAGACCATTGCCTTTCTAGATGTCACATTAAAATGTCAAATTAAATAAAAATGTAACTGGTAACATAAACACCACCTTGCATAGGAGACAATTCTGGAGAAATCATTATTTGAATGCACGTAGTATGCATCCCAGGCATACTTTTCATAATATTATGCAAGGGAAAGGATACAGAGTTTCTCGGCTGTACACAGACAATAATGAGTTTCACAAAGAAATAGATGTGTTAAATGAACATCTTAAGGAAAAGGGGTATTCAAAGGAAAATTTAGAAAAAACTAAGAACAGTATAATATATAACAGGGAAGCCAGGGCTAGACCATGGTTTTCTGATAGTAAAAAACAGCAGGGAGATAAGCTGAAGCCATATAATAAGTATGACAAAAAACCCAAGGTAATGCTACTTTATAGTAACAATGTGTATGGGATATGTGATATTATTAAGCAAAAGTGGAAGATACTAAGAAGTGACAATCACGTGAAGGACATTTTAGATGAGAAACCTAGATTTACCTTCAAGCAAAATATTAACATAAAAGACATGTTATGCATAGAATCTGGTTTAAAAATAAGAAGGCTAACAGTGTTTTCTCTGCACACATGAGAACAGGGATTTTCCCTGTAGGCATTGCAAAGCATGTTCAAATGTGGATGGTTTAAATTATTTTATACATCCTGTTACAAACAAAAAATACACATTTGAGTATTATGCAGATTGCCATACAGAGAATGTGGTTTACTTGGCATGCTGCAAGTCATGTCTGAGTTTTTATATTGGAAAAACTAATTGTAAGTTAAAAATAAGTATATTGCACCATTTGTCATCTATTAGACAGAAGGATAAACATAATGCTTTGTACCAGCATGTTTCTAGCTTTCCAGATCATACTTTTGTTTTTGTGGTTCTGCATGTTGCACAGATGAAAAAAGGGGCAGGATACTGTCAATGATACAGAGTATGCAGAGTTAAGATGGATCACACAGCCGGTTGCTGACAATAGTTCTGTACCTTCAAAACCAGCCTTAAAGAAAAGGCGGGTCAAGTACAGAAAGTAATTGGTTGCTTTTAGAAACGTTTTAACATTTCAAGACTGTCATGATTATGTGAAGTTTGTCTGATGAAGGTTTTTTTAACCTGAATGCGATTCGTTTTATAATAAAAGACTATGGCCAGTTTGGACTCTGTTTCATTTGTCTTTGGAAGAGTACAGAAGAGGGAACTCAAAGATAGACATGATAAAAGCAATGTTCAGTATCAGAACAGATCAGGATCTGTCTTGCACTATTGCAAATAATAAACTAAAAATCTCAGCACAGGCAGGAAAACATAGAAGACACGCAGATAAACATAAAGGAAAAGTACAAAATAAGCAATTTATTGATGACAAAAGGAATTGAACCACCACCAAAAAAGAAGAAATACATACATTTTGGAGAAATATCTATTAAGATCCCATGGAGCATAACAAATAAGATGAATGGATAGAAGAAGTAAAAGAAAGAATAAGAAATTCAAATATACAGGATTTGAAATAGGGTGAAGTAATGGCCAGAGAGGCTGAAACAATGTTAAGAAAAGCTCCTAAGTGGAAACCCCAGGCCCAGACGGAGTACCTAACTTCTGGCTAAAAGTATTAACATCTTTACATATAGGTTTAGCCATAAGTAAGAACTATTTATATGTGCACTCAAAACAGACACTAACCTGCTTAACAACAGGAAAAACAAAACTCCTACTTATGAGTGAACATGTAAGCTTTCCTAAAAATTGTAACCGATAACTTGCCTTCTGACAGCATATAAACTATACACCTGGAATGGATACCAACAGAGTTTATAGTTATTTAGAGGAAAACTCAATCATGGCAATAGAACAAATGGGTAACAAAAGAAAGTTATATGGAACAAAGGATAATTTGTTGTTAAATAAAGTCATAATGGAGAACTGTAAAAAGGCAAAGAATCTAAGCAAAGCATGGACAGACTACAAAAAGCATTTGACAGTATCCCACACTCATGGATAAAGCAGAGCTTAAAAATGTATAACATATACCCTACACTGCTGCTGAATGACATTACAGTGACCATGAAGCAGTGGCAAACCACTTTGCAGTTAAGCCATAATAAAGGACAAATTGTTATTCCAGAATAAAAATTTAAAGGAGTATATTCCATTGTGACTCTTTGTCACTGCTGCTCTTTTGTCTTGCCCTTAACCCATTAAGCTGTCTACTTAACAGATGAGGTCATGGCTACAGTTTGGCTCCCAGAAAACAGCAATGTAAAGACTTCTCACCTTCTCTTTGTGGATGATTTAAAACTGTATAGCTCATCAGATGAGGAGCTGAAAGCAGAACTGCAAGTGGTCAAAACTTTTTCAGATGATATAAGAATGTCATTTGGTATTGATAAATGTGGAAAAGCAATCTTTAAAACAGGAAAACTGCAGCACCAAGAAAACATCAGTTTATTTATTTATTTTACATTTGTTAACCGGGATAGTCCACTGGACAGAGATCCATTTTCAGTGGAGTTCCGGGGAGAAAAGCTCCATAAATAAGAAAACATGTAATATATAGTGTATAAACAACAGTTGCAAAGAAAAGTTACATTCAAGTACAGTTATACATAGGTTAATTAGTAAGTACATACATAATAAAAGAACTGGTGAAACAGAGAAGCATACCTCTCAACCTGGAAACATCACAAATCTGGACAAGGCCTCATGAAAAATAGATACAAATCTGTACGATGATTAACATGAAATTTGCGTGCATAATTAAGTAACCATGCCCACTCTGGTGGAATTGTGGGATACCAACTTTTAAACGCAAACTGAAGAACAGACCACCAAAATATGGCACCAGAGTCCACCCCGCAGCCATTCCAATGTCCCATTTCCTGTCTACTTCGCCCCGTTTACCATAAACACTAATGTGTACATACTGCTTTACTTTTACAATGATTATTTGGATTTTATTTTTACATTTTGTAGCACAATTCACAAACACTAATAGAAATCTGCTAAACAAAGCAACACTGTCTCACAATGAAAATAGACTTGGCATTAAAACTTCTCTGCCCATGAAACTCACATTAATTGAAACAGCATTGAAGCCCACACCACAGCCAAAGAAAATGCATGGCCAGTGATGGATAAAGATTACCTTGGGCTGTTTTCAAATCATTGGCCCCTTGCATACAAAACAAGAAACATACATGTGTTCTTTGATACACCTTTCTGACGTTATTAAATTATATTCCTTGTACAGCACACTTGTTAGACAGAGCGTTTTAAATTTATTGTTTGAACATTTTCTAGTAGGCAATGAAACAAAATGCATGAACCAATAATTACAAAACTGCCCAATTCAGAACATTTCCATCATAAAAATCTACTTCCCTGCCCACACAAAATGACAGGAGTGTAAGCCATATGCATCTTGCACAGCTTCTTGTACTTATTTTCAATTTCAGTTTTTTTTTGGGTGGGGGTGACAAACATTTTGGAAAGTTGCTAGAATAAAATGTTATGTTACCATGATGCATTTCATTGCCAAGTCTTGAACCCATGACCCTGTGCACTACAGTCAGAAAAACATACCACTATGCCAAATCAGCACAGTTTCCTGAAAGATAGGAAGACTGAAACTTAAATGGCTATCATTTAGTGAATTCAGTTCTCACTTGTCACCAAAGTTCTCAACCTCTTAGCACAAAAAACATGGGCAAAGCCAATAATAGGGGAATACAGACCTAAAATAAGGACAAGTTTATCTTGTAAACTTAGAAAATTGCTAGAATAAAAGGTTTTGTGTTACCATTTATTTTCTGAAGAATATGAAGTCTGAAATTAAAATGCCTGTCATTATTTAGTGAATTCAGTCCTTCAGTGATTGCCACAAAAATCCTAAAAAAACACAGACTTTATGAGGAACAGATAAAAAAATGAGGCATAAATTCACAAGTGGTTGTGGCTAGGGACTTTAGGCTCTTTTTACCCTGTACCCAAGGTACAGGGTTTGAGTCTGAGTACCTCTAGCGACCAGCTGTATTAAATATGAAACTCTAGTATATGGGACACCAGTTATTTGTGATATTAGCTACATTAACTGAACAAAATAACTAAACCTGCTTTATAAAGAAATCAAGTATTTCTGTTTGTTTCAGTTATGATACTGCCTTGATAAATATATCATTCTAACAGAAATTAACATGTATGCTAACAGAATGAGGCACTATTTGATGTTATGCAGGCCAGTTGCTACCAGTGGACTTCATTAGTAACCTGATGTCAGATGTAAAGGTATATTGCATTTGGAAATGTGTGTCCTGCCTTACCTACAACATCACTTCAACAAACTTAGTTTATCATTTATTGTGCTCAAAGTCACATAAGTATTTTTATTGTTAGTAGGTCTGGTCGAACTGTTACATACGTTAAACATTAATCGTTTTGGCTAACAGCTACCGATATATATATATATATATATATATATATATATATATATATATATATAAAGCAATGCAATCTTTCCCACCAAGTTCCCCTAGTAAAATTCATGGTATACAGATAAGAACTATTATTAATCTCCTACTGTTTATAAATAGTAAGGTCAGTTAATAATCAGAGACAGATATCTGAATGATAAAGAAAGCATTCAACCACACTGAATCATATGATTATACTATAAGCGTACAAAACAATACGTTTGCTAGTAGTTCAATATCTGCAGCATTTATGTTTTTAGTTATGTGAAAGAAATGTGAAAATGCTACATCTGCTTCATGCAGCAAAGAGATGCAATATACAGTTGAATTACAAGTCATACCCCAGCCCTCTGTATCTTTGTTTCCTTCACAGATCTCTCACATCTGCAGTGAAAGGCATCAGTCTCAGATATGTTCAGCTCTCTCTCTCTTTCTCTTTCTCATTCTGTTTTGTTTTCTGTCTCTCTTGCTTTCACACACACACACACACACACACACACACACACACACACACACACACACACACACACACCTTACTTCAATCCTTTCCATTTGCTCAGCTCAAGCCAGAATTCTTTCCGTGCAGGCGGATGAACTAATCCACTTCCCAAAAAGAGAACGGCTCCATTAGAATGAATTCCAGCCAGAATCCACTTCCCAAAAGAGAATGACTCCATTAAAACAAATGTTCTGGTGCTTGCTCGCATCCGGACTCTTCCTGCTCACACATCCATTCAAAAATCCGGCCAGAAATACGTGATCGTGAGCCCTTGAGCTCAAGTCCGACAGGCTGGTAGCCCTGATGGGGCTGACATCATTGCGCATGTGATGACGTTAGCTCAAATCGCGAAAAATAAATACATAAATAAATAAATAAGCAACAGAAAAGTCGGAAATGAAGGGGTGCCACTCAAGAATCATGGCACCCCATTATTTGGCTCCCAAAATTCTGTAAAAACAGAGTTATTCGGTATGGTTGGGAGGTATGTAGAGAAGTAATACAACATTACTAGAGTCTCAAGCCTAAGAAAACATCAACATAATAGCTGGAGTGACATGTGTAGAACAGCAACATACAGGTTGATTAAAAGTCAAAACCAGAACAAAATCTCATTTTTATTATATCATATGTATATGTAGAGCCCTAGGACCCAGACCCATTAATTGTCAATTAAAAATTGTCATGTAAGATTAGGAGTGGTGAGCATAGTCTAAACTACAGGAGGGTCTAATCAGGTGTAGTGCAAGAGCATAGCCAGCTATTAATGAGATGGGTTTTTAATGATTTTTTAAACTGTGTAAAGGAAGTGATAGTAGGTATATGACTGGGTAGAGCATTCCAGAGTTTGGATACATACTTAGAGAAGAGCGAGGCACCTGCGGTATTGTTAGATTTAGTTACTATTAGAATAGATCTGTCACTGGAGCAGTGTCCTATTATTGCTGTGGAGTTGAAGTAGGTTTTGTAGTGCAGGGTTTTTTTTCTGGATGATACAGAATTTTATGGGCCAATGCAAGTTGACTGTAATGTAAGAGGTGGGGAAGTTTCAGCCAGTTCAGCTGCTTCAAGGATGAGCAGTGATGAGATGGAAATGGTGAGTCTGAGGTGAATCTAGCAATTTTGTTGTAGCATGAGTCAAGCTTAGCTAGGTCTTCTTTTCAAAGGTTGGTTAGAATAAATGAGGCATAGAGGAGGGTAGAAATGAGGTGAGTGTGGGCTATGGTTGCTTTTGTAGGTTGGGTAAGAAATTGTCTATTTCTATAGAGGGTACCTTGTTTTTTGTGGACTTTCTTGATGGTCTGGGAGATGTGAATATCAAATTTGAAATTGTTATCAATCTCTATACCAAGGAGTTTTGTGTGCTCTGTGGGAGAGATAGTACTTTTGTTGCTGGACATGATCTTAAAGGTGGTAGTTGATGTGGAGGACTTAGTAGGTTTAAAGATCAGTAGTTTGGTTTTAGCAGGGTTTAGTATAAGCTGGATCTTGGATAGCCATGCTTCAATAGAGAAAAATGATTATTGTGTTAATGTATGAACTTCCTTTAGTGAGGAAGCTGCACAAATTAATGTAGAATCATCTGCATACTGTATGACAGATGCATTGGGAATGGAGGAATAGAGCTTGTTGGTATAGAGGGTGAACAGCAGTGGGCCTAATATAGAACCATGGGGAACACCAAGAGTGACTGGAAGGACAGGTGAGAGGTCTTGTTTCCATAGAACTACCTGCTGACGGCCAGCTAAATAGCTTTGGAACCATGTTATGGAGGATTGAGAAACAGCTAATTCAAAATGTTCTGTGATAAGAATGTCATGTCTAACCATATCAAAGGCCTTTGATATGTCAAGAAAGCTGGCAGAATCATTTAACATTGGTCCTATGAGAGTTTACTGTGTTACTGAAGGACAAAAGGGCAGTGGTGGTACTATGTTAGAGGCGAAACCCATGCTGAGTGTTTGAGCGAAGTTTGTGTGTATAAAGGTAGTCTAATATTTGGAAATATATGCACTTTTCAAGGATTATTACTAAAGGGGATAGTATTGCTATTTGTCGGTAGTTTGTAAGTTCTGTGGAGTTGCCACATTTATGTTGGGGGATTATATAAGATATTTTCCAAATTTTGGGGACAATGGCTTCTGAAAGGGATCTATTAATTAGAATGGCTACTGGGTAGGCCACTGTGTCAGCAGCAGTTTTTTGGAATTTCCCTGGTAATTTGTCTGCAGCTAGAGTACTGGGCTTTTGTTTTTTTTTTAGGTATTTTTTTTATCCTATCTGTAGAGATAGGCTAGAATTGGAAGGAGTTATTATTTGTGTGAGTAGTGGAGGGTTCAAAGGAGGGGGGGAGTTGTATTGATTTTTCTGTTGGTTGGCTAGGGTTAGACTTGTCTCAATAAAGTATTTGTTAAATTGAGTAGCAATGATATCTGAGTCATTTACTAGGGAGGGAGAGGAAGTACCACGTTTGCCTGGTGGTAGTAATTTGTTAATGTCTGCCCAAAGTTTTTGAGGGTGATGCTGGTGCTTGATTTGAAGGGTGGAGTAGTAATTAATCTTGTCAAGTTTTACTAGCTTCTTGGCTTTATTCCTGATATTTTTCTTTAGCAGCTAGGGACTTGACAGTATGCCAATGATCCCAGGCTTTGTCCCTGGTTTTGAGGAGGAGTTTGTTTTTTTGGTAAGCCAAGGCGTGGGATTAGGTCTGATTCCTAAGGTTCTGGGAGGGGCATGAAGATTTAATATGTCTAGAAAGGTGGTATTAAAGTAGGAAACTGCCTTGTTTAATTCCAGGTATTTCTGGGGTGCCCAATTGCAATGTCTTAGTTTTACAATGAAGATGACGGGGTTAAAGTTCTTATTGCTTCTGATGGTAATACCCTTGGGATTATGATTATGTTGATGTAGTAGGAAGGTTGGCAGGTTAGACCATCTGGAAAGCATCCTGCAAGAGTGGGGTGGCTTGGTTTATTAGTTTGAATCTAGTCTAGGATTGATTCCTTATTAGCTGCCTTGTCAATTCTTATAGGTGTTTGGATGGTTTGGGTAAAGCCATGGAGGTTAATATGATTTGCTGGGGTAGGGGAGTTACAGGATAGCCAATCTATATTGAAATCACCCAGAATGATGGTTTCATTTTGGAGAGATGAACAGGACCAATGGAGTAGGTTTTCTAGAGTGGGTATATTGTTACTGGGAGGTATGTAGCATCCAATTACTTTTATTAGTTTTTTGGAGTTGAGTTTCAGTTGGGTGAACAATATTTCAGCATTGTCCATGTTATGCTTAATGGCTGCATTGTGAGGTGATTCTTAAATAGCATAGAAATGATGCCACCTTTTTTGTCCTTTCTATCCTGCCTTAGGATGTTGTATCCTGAAGGGATAATTTCATTGTCACTGATGTGTGGCTTAAGGCAAGTCTCAGTGATAACAACTGTGTCTGGCAAGTATAGTGAGAGGCAGGCATGTAGATCATGGATTTTGTTGGAGATACTTCTACAGTTTATATTTAGAAAGAGTAGGTCAGTTCTTTTCCTAGGTGTTTGATTTAAGCTATTGGGGAGATGGAGAATTTGAGGTGTGGGAAGGTTTAAAGGAGTAGCTGGTCCGGGGCTAGGATGTACATCCCCACAGCGAGATAATTAAGAGGCAATGTAGATAATGGTCTGCAAGAGTTTTGTAATTTGTCTATTACATTTTAGGGAGGATTTGGGATAGTTAGGGTGATGTGATATTTTAAAGTAAGAGTAGTCAGTGGGTGATAGGGTGAGGACTGAGGAAGAGATTGAGAGTGAGACTGGTATGGTGGTGAAAGGTAGCAGTAGCTAAATAATGTGAAGTTACATGTAAGTGGGTATGGTAGGAGGTGAGCAGACAAACAGTTGATAGTATAATTAGTGCAGGAATATGCATTAATAGCATGTTGGTGCAATTTATGTGCACTATATCATTGTTAAGGGTAGAGTATGGACGTATTAGTTAGTGAAGCAATGATAGGGAGAGTAGCAAAAGAGTTGTACCTCTTGTAGGGGTTAAGGAGGACAGTTGGATGATGTTGGAAGGTGTGTGTGATTGGGCAATGAGGTGATAGGTGTGGCTAGGTGTGATTAGATAATGGGTGATAGGTGTAAAGACAAATGTGGGTGTAGTGGGGGAGAGTGAGCATTGGGGATATTGGAGTGAAGTGAGCCCAAGTGTAGAGAGGGTGAATGGAGCAGAGCTACACCACCTGGAAGAACAGAGTGAGGATGCAGGAAAAAAAAACAATCAGTGGAGAAAGGTAAGTACTGGGTGCAGTCAGAGGAGTACAGAGACGCTTATAGGTAGGAAGAGGATACGGTCAGAGTGGGTAGGGTTGCTTAGAGGGGGTGGGAGATATTACTAGTATTTTAAGAGTGGTGACAGAAAGAGGCAGGAGGATAATTAAGAGAAAGAGGAGTGTAAGGCAGTTTCTGGTTGGTTATTAACTACAGAGCAAACCTTACGGGGAGGCAGTAAGAGTAGGCAGGTAAACAGTATAAGACTTTGATTTTGACTCTTTAACCAAAGTTAGATTCAGTGAGACCTGTGTCTGTCCTTTGTAGTAAATGTCTAGAGTCCCTGGGTGAGCTAGTGGGCTGCTGGGCTGGGTTATTGCAGGCTGCATTCCACAGACCCCTAATATCATGGCCAAGTTATATCCTGTAAGGGAGAGATCCAGAGTTAAACAAGGAATTTCCAAAGTTATAGTCTATGTGAGGTGGGGAGGGGGGTGTGAGGAGAATGTGGAGATGGTGGTGAGCACAGCAGATATAAGCAGGAGAAAAGTACAAGGATAAGACTGAATAGTGCAGGTAGCAAATTAACTGTATGCTAACTAGTTAAACAATTTCAATTACAACAAATTCATTAGACAGGTAGCTATAAACTTTATGTTGAGTAGCCTAACAGTTTCAATGGAACAGGCAGCAGTTTTTTTGACTTAAAATGTTTTCAAGTATATGTAGCAAGTAAGAAGCCTACAATTATTCTCACAGTAGATGCTAGACAATAACTATGCACTGACCAAAACAGATCATATGTGCAACAGTGTTTGAGTTTTGTAAAAACAAAAGCCACCATTAAGCTCCACACAACAGTCACTTTACCCTGGCTATGTGTTTAACATGAAGGCAAAAGCTGTTTATACTGTAACACTAGTCTTAGGAACAGTGAATGTATAAAATACTAGCAGCCAGTAGTTAATCCCTAGACAATATCTCCAACATTCAGCAGATCTAAGTTGGGCATTTGCACCTACATGCAGTCACAATGCTCAACAGAACATGTTCAAGTAGAGCAAAGGTTGTACAGAAACAACAAGGCCATATAAAACCCTAAACAGTTACTGCATCAGCCGCTTATCCTTAGCTGTAAAATTCAAAGATATGCAGTCACATAACCCAATTTTGCATGCTAAATTCCATAAGATGTAAAGCTTTGCCAAGAATGACTAACAGTTCACCCTTAAGTTGAATTACCAACAGTTGTTTGGGACAAGAATGTGATATAAAAGAACTTGAGCAAGAGGGAATGTATAAATATTTGGGAATTCATGAAGGATCAACAATAAAACACGAACAAATGTGAATAAAACTTAGTAAAGAATATTTTAGAAGACTTAAATTAATCCTGAAAACAGCATGTACATATAGGAATGAATTTCAAGCTATAAATCAATTTGATCTTCCTGTCCTAACTTACAGTTTTGGAGTGACTGGCTGGTCCCTAAACATGTTGGAGAGTTTAGATAGGAAAACAAGAAGGATGCTTCATGCTCACCAAATGATTTATAAAAATCAATGCATACCAAGATTATATATTTCCCATTCTGAAGGAGGGATGGGCCTCCATGAAATTGATTACATGTATAGATCTGCAATCGTGGGACTGTTCATATATCTACTGACCTCACAGGAGTCATAGTGAAAGTTTTGAAACATGAAACTGCTTAGTCTAGCAGACGCATATTGACATCAAGCAGGAATGAAAATCAAACCAGAAGTAGATAAAAATCAGACGGGAACTGAACGTGCCATAAATATGTGACATACTTATGGCAGAAGGACTGTAAGGCACAATAATGTGGCAAGACTGTCACATTGGGGATTGTGCAAACATTATGGTACCTGAAGTGTCAAAAACATTGGAAACATGAACCACGAAGCATCACAGAAAATGATGAAGTCTACATCATATGAAATCACCCATTACCAACAGTATTAGAGTATAATAACACTAATGCTCCTTTACTGTATGTTTGTATAACTGAGTGGACCTTAGCTGCCCAATTGTTTTTCACATCTAACCTAAGTAAAATTTAATAATATGAATTAGCATCTGTCTCCCCATCTTATCTATGGATTTGTAATCCTACTTCTATACTGTTATGCCTGTTGAGTTTTTTTTTCTCTTTTGTCTCCTCATCTGTCTCTTCATTACATGTATGTATTTTGTAAACCTAATTGTATATTGTTATCTCTGTGGAGCTTTTCTCCCCGGGCCTCCGCTGAAAAAGGACATGTATCCAGTCGGACTATCCCGGTCAACAAATGTAAAATAAATAAAATAAATAAATAAGAAAGAATATAAGGTGAAGGATCAGATGAGAAGGCAAGAAATATGAAAAATATATAAATATAGTTGCAGGTATAGAGAACTTCTGGAAGAACCTCATGTTTATCAGGATTGAATGCAGTAATGGTGAAGGAGAGGCAAATTCAAAACAAAAAATGAAAGGTTAATATTGGCGGCCCATGTTGGTTTACAGAGTCCATTGAACATGTGGGAGAAACAGACAAATCTAGGTTTTATAAAACAGAATTGGAAACAGTCACACACCTCGTTGTTGGTTGTGACATACTTATGGCAGAAGTACTGTATACTGAAAGGCATAATAATGTGGCAAGACTGTCACACTGGGGATTGTGCAAACATTATGGTACCCGAAGTGTCAAAAACATTGGAAACATGAACCACGAAGCATCACAGAAAATGATGAAGTCTACATCATATGAAATCACCCATTACCAACAGTTCAAAAGATAGATGTTAGAAAATCAGATATAGTGGTCCATGAAAAAAAAGACAAAAGTAGCATTGATCATTGAAATTGCTACACCCATCAACTACATTGTCTTGGGTACAGAAAGACACAAAGTTATAAAATATCAAGATTTGCAGGCAGAATTGAGAGCAATGTGGAAGAAAGATACCCAGATAGTTCCAATAGTAGTAGGAGCAATGGATCTTATAAAAAAGAATTTACAATCATATTTAGATATGTTACCAATCCATGTAACCCCGTATGAATTGCAGGAGGAGTCATTATTGGGCACATTGTAAGAGCTGTGAAGAGCACTTTTGGCTATCAGCAAATATTGAAACAATACTAATTTCATGATCTTTAATCGTGCTTTGAATTAGGAATGTGGTCCATTCCAGTCATGGTATTAGAACCCCCAAAAGATTTGGAGAAATTATACAAAGACAGTCTTCCCCGAACCGATTTTTTTCCAATCTTTTATTTTGCACAAAACACCTCTGTTCTAATTTTGCCCCTACATGAACAGATTCCAAGGACTCATCATCTGAATCCAATAATATTTGCCCCTGGCTCTTTTACCACTGCAGAAATGTCATTACTACCCATTTTAAGCAGGTTACAGCCTTTGCCTTACTACTAATACAATGCCAAATATTTGGAAATCCTCTTTTTTCAGACAAATACGAAAAGAAGCCAAACCCACTTCTTGCAGTCACTTCTACCGCATCTCTAGTTTACTATCCTTAGCAAAATTCTTAAAAAAATTGTATGTAACAAACTTATCACTTACCTACACAAATACCATCTGCACTCCAACAAACAGCTTTGATTCTAGGTTGATAGGGCCCAGTAAGCACTCTATGGGCACTGACTGATAAAATCATATTGCTAAAGGAAATCTTACTGGAGCTCTTATCATTGACTTAACCCATTCCTTTGACATGGTCAACCACCCAGTTCTACTTCTTCATCTGCAAGACATTGAGATTAGCCCTAATGATACTGTATCATTCAAAGACTTTCTATACAACCATCTGTTCCTAGTAAGGACAGGATCTAGTCTTTGCACAGTTACCCCATTTTTTCTGGAGTTCTACAGTGCTATGTTCAATTATATCTTCTGTTTTCAATCTCCGTCAATAAACTTCCACTGGATCTGCCAACAGTTACCTCTGCTTCTTTATGTAGATGACACAGGCCTGATCCCTCACATAATACAATTGAAATTCAGCTTCAAAAGGACTTTCTTCATCTACAGCATTGGCTAAATGTCAAGAAGCTACTGCTCATAGGTTCATAGGTAGGTACTAGGCTATCAGCCCAAGGGCCTAAGTAAGCCGAGCCAACAAGGTTCCCTGGCTTATGCCACCCAAGAAAGTTATTTTCCTGTGCCCCTGTTGAGCAGAGCCACAGAAGTGATCCCCAGGGTGTATTTCCTATTTCCCATCCACTTATCAAGATTTTTCTTGAAGAGTGCTAATGAGGAGCTTTGCTTAACATAGATGGGTAGCTTGTTCCAGATATGGGAAGTCTCTGGGACAGGAATCTATCCCTCCAGCATATCCTGTTTATTGTGGTGACAATGTTTAGGTTCCTAGAGCATGTAGCTCGGAAGGATTGGGATGTCTTTAGGTGTAGCATGTCCAACAGCTGTGGGTTTGACATAGTTTTATATGTTAGGCAGAAATCACCTCAGAGTAAGCGATATGCTATGGAGTAAAGCTGGAGTTTTTTGAGACAGTCAGTGTAGGGCATTTGTTTGAGGCCAATAATCCTCTTTGTGAGGTACTTCTGTGGCCTTTCCAGCTGCTGCAAATGTCTTGTGAGGTACATTCCAAAAGAGGCGTTGTACGCTATAATGGGTCTAATGAGTGTCGAGTAGAGGGGAACAATGACCTCTTTTTTCCTAGATGAGAACCCTTTTGTGATGAGGTGTGCCATGTAGAAAGATTTCCTGACTACTGTGGCAATGTGATTATTAAAGGAGAAACTACTGTCCACCTGGGTCCCAAGGTCTCTTATCACATATTCGGCATTAAGTAGACTGCTGCCTATGTGGTAGTTCATGGGTACAGAATTTTTTCCAAAGGGGATGACAATGCACTTTTTGGCATTGAACTTGAGGCCATGGCTCTGACACTAGGCATCTCAGTGAGGCCCTTCTGTAGGATGTCCACATCATTTGGGGACTCAACTATGGCTCCTAGTTTGCAGTCATCTGCAAACTTCGTTAGCCAAAGGCCTTTTGTGTTAGCCTTTACTTCGGAGAAGTAGATATCAAACAGGAGCGGTCTCAGGACTGAGCCCTATGGTACTCCACTTGTCATTGGTTTGAAGTCACATTTGGAGTCTGTAACTATTATAGTGTGGGTTCTGTCAGTGATCCAACTGGCAACCTATCTTGTGACGTAGGGATTTATACCTAGTTTAGTAAGTTTAGCTATAATTCCAGAATGGCGGATGGTGTTGAAAGCCTTGGCGAGGTCAAGATAGGCTGTGTGAACCACCTTAAGCTCCTCTACGGCTTTGGTGACTGTCTCAAAGAAGTCGATCAGGTTCAGGAGGTATGATCTGCCTTTCACAAACCTGAACTGGGTGGGGTCCAGAGTTTGAAGGTTACCAATGTCTTTGTTTATGAGTTCCATGATGATACGTTCCATAGCCTTACAGACTAGGCTCATCAGGCTAATAGGGCGATAGTTCCCAGGATCAGTGGTGGCTCCCCCTTTATGGAGTGGGATAATTGTTATGGTGTGCCATTCAGTGGGCACAAAGCCTGATGTGAGTCTATGATTAAACATGGTGCTTAGGTGGGGAGCCAGTTCATTCTGAAGTTTGTGTAAAACGCAGCCTGGAATGTTGTCCACTCCCATGGATGCTGTGTTTTTGGCTTCAGAGAGTGCAACCTTTACCTGTGTAGTTGTGATTACAGGGACTCTACATTCTTCCTGTATAGATATGGGCCCTTTAGACAGTGACAGGGGGGTAAAGATAGCACTGAACCTATCTGCCAGGACATTGGCAATATCAGTTGGTTCTGTATTTTTCATGCCATTGTGCTGCAACGCAGTGCAGATCTGGGTGTTGCCATTGAGATTCTTGACATAGCTATAGAATGCTTTGTGGAAGTCCCTAGAATCAGTAGCGATTTTGTTTTCGTAGCTAGCTTTGGAGGATCTTATAAGGGATCTCAGCTTCTTACTGAGGCTGACCGGGGAACTCCTCCACTCGTGGGATTTTACTCCCTTTTGCAACAGTTTCTTCCTTCTGTTGTAGAGTTTGTTTATGGCAGGGGACCACCAGATTGGCTTCCTTTTTTTGGAGGATAGCGTCTTGGTTCTGTTTGGGATAGCACAATCCATGCACTCGCGTAAGTGCTTATAGAGTGCATCTGTGTAGGATTCAGCAGTTGTAACTGTATTGTCCATCTGCATGGGTGTCATGAAGTTCGCCACTTCTGTCTTAAGAAGCAAGAAGTTGGCTTTGGAGAAAAATTTTACTGTGATTTCCTTAATGGGGGGTGGGGGCAGGATGTGGATTTCTAGGGTGATTAGCTTATGGTTGGATCTAACCAACAAGGAGTTGACTTCATTGTGGAACACCGGTCACTCATGCTGGTAATGACTAGGTTTAGGATATTGTTGCCCCTGGTGGGAGTGTGGATAAGTTGATCCAGGGCAATGGAATTTTGCATTCCAGAAAGCACTGAGCAAAGGAGTTGGTACATGAGTAGTTTTCCAAATTAATGGTGGGGTAGTTGAAATCGCCCATTATTAGGATGTTTGGTTGAACCCTAATATTTTCCAGTATATCAAGAAAAGAGATGTGGGAATCCTGGGGCATGGTGGGGGATCTGTAGCAAGCTACAATTTGGATTGCAGTTTTTCCCAGAGTTAGTTGCACTTGAATAACCTTGGATCCATTATGCTGAGCAACTAGCCTGGAGGTGTGGATATCTTTAATGAATATGGACACACCTCCACCTTTGGTGTTCCGGTCCAGGTTAGATGGCTGAAAAGTGCGGTATGAGTAATAGCCCGGTAATGCTGGGGTGCTCTCTGGAGCCTTGAACCAGGTCTCAGTCACTGCACAGATATCGATGTTCTCCATTTTAAGGAGTGCCTTGAGGGAGTGCATTTTGAGATTTAGACTTCTAGCATTGAGTAGCATTACACTCAGTTTTTACTTGCCTGTTTCTGTTATGGTGGTGAATTTGTCATTTGAAACTTGCCAAAAAAAGGCACTATAGGGGCAGCAATAGCCTGAGCCACTATCCGGAATCCCAGGGGTGACAGGTGCAGGTCCTCTCTGGCAAAGCATCGTGGTGTGTCGACCATGTCATCCCAGGCAGACAGATACTGGATCCCCTTAGAATGACACCAGAAGCTTAGCCAATTGTTGAAGTCAATCATTTTGTCCTTGTACTGCAATATCATCCTGGGCAATGGCAGGATGCTACTCAGGGCTAGGGTCACACCTGCTGAGGCTACAAGATTGGAGAGCTCTTCCCTGTCTCTTTTCATGTAGTCCAGGGAGGTACATCTCAGGTCATTCACACCAACATGGACAATGACAGAGTCATCTTTGCACTTGCTGTGGAGTGACCTGAGTGTGTGAGTTATGTGGCGGATCCTGACACCCGACAGGCAGCTGACAGTAACCTTCGCCTTGTTTAGCCTGGTGAGTGAGACATCAGTGTGCCTGACTATAGAGTCACCTATGACTAGTGTGTTGGGTACGTTGTTTTGCCTTATGGGCTGTGGTTGAGTGGCACACTGAATCAGTGGGCTATGTGTAATTTGGGTTGTGTTAGGGGTGGATGTTGCTTGCGTTTCTGCTTTGGAGATCTCTGTTGCTTGAGCAGATTATTATTGAGAGCCTCCGTGAATGTTTTGTGTTTCTATGTGTGGATTTTGGTGGTGTAGGTTTAGTGGGACTATGTGATGAGTATAATGTGGTGCAAGTGTTTACCTTCTCCTCTTGACTTTCAAGTTCAGTCTTGGTTGGAGAGAGCTTTACCTCCAGTTTGGCTAGATAAGTGCATCTCTCACAGGTTGTGGTATTGGGTGGTAGGAGGAGATGGTTGTCTGTGTACATGAGGCAATTGCTACATTGCCTCAAGATGCTCAGTTTCATCAGACAGACAGGAGAGAACACTGGGAGCTGACCCTTGGACATGCCTGAATAAAAAACTACTTTTCTCTAAACAAGTGAGGAAAGTGAGTATAAGAGCTGTTTTTCTCTAAGCAAGTGAGAAAAGTAAGTAAAAAAACTGTTTTCCTCTAGGTAAAGAGGAAGGTTGAGTGCTGTAGTAATTATTAGCTTATTTAGTGCTAACAACAAGTTCTGAACAAGTGCTGAGCATGAATAAGCAAATTCAAGTGCTAAAACAAAGAATCTGTACATGGATCTTATGGTAGACAGGCTACCTATTGCTTATCACTCCCACTTATAAGCTAGAATACTTCCCTCCAACACAGAAAGGCTTGGGGGTCTCAGAAGCTTACAAACAGTCCTGGATACAGCAATTCTGTATCTGGACTAGACTAGTTACAGGAAAGGTGGGAAACAAGAGCAAATGTGGGCTTTTTAAACCAGGAAAGTTGAAAGATATGTAGAAACTGCCAAACGGCCAATAAACTACAATTTCTGGGCCAGAAACCACTCTTGTGGTAGATAGGCTACCTAGTGCTTACCACTCCCACTGATAAGCTAGAAGGCTTCCCTCCAACACAGAAAGGCTTGGGGAGCTCAGAAGCTTACAAACAGTCCTGGATACAGCAAATCTGTATCTGGACTAGACTAGTTACAGGAAAGGTGGGAAACAATCAGAAAAGCAGGCTTTTAAACTAGAAAGTTCAAAGAGATGGAAAAACTGCCCAAATCGCCAATAAACTACAATTTCTGGGCCAGAAACCACTCTTGCGGTAGATAGGCTACCTATTGCTTACCACTCTCACTGATAAGCTAGAAGGCTTCCCTCCAACACAGAAAGCTTAGATTTTTTTTTTTTTGGAAAGTGGAAAGGGAGAAAGGAGAAACAGAAGATAATTCAAAATTAAGGACTTAAGTGGCTTGCCCTTCACAAATGTTCTCTCTGTTTTAGGTAGAGTGAGCTAGTGAAACTAGACTGGAATAGAGCTGGGATAGAGCTGAACAGATGGAACTGGTAGGAGTGTCTGAAGTCAAAATATTATCTCACTATACTCGGTTGAGTGAGCAAATGAGCTAGACCCAGGAGGAATGTTCAAACGCAAATTTACAGGAGGGGCAAGCAATTCCAAACCACCAAGATTAATACCAGAACAAGAACAGGGAGGGCCAGCGGGGAACTAACTGCAGAGACAGAGAGAGACCACAGTATTCTATGAAACACTTAAATAGGAAAATAAATAACTACAGAGAGACACAGACACAATATTCAATGAAACAATTAAATAGACAGAAAAATAAAATGCAGTACAATCTTTAACACTGCAAGCTGGTACTTAACTCAGCCAGTAATGCAGTTGATTGTAGGTATGTAGCAGAAGCCAAACAACTCAGGTATTAAGCAGCAATAAATTCAAAGATATGTGACTAACACTTATAAATACAGAGAAACCCTCTAGGCTAAGAGATTAACACTGAATATCAATGAAGTGAAACACAGTATCCCCCTCTAACTGCAAAGACAGAGACCACAGAATTATATGAAACAATTACATAGAAAAACAAATTACAGAGAGACACAGACACAATATTCAATGAAACAATTAAATAGACAGAAAAAAATGAAATGCAGTGCAATCTTTAACATTGCAAGTTTATACATAACTCAGCTAGTAATGCAGTTGATTGTAGGTATGTAGCAGAAGCCAAACAACTGATATTGAGTAGTACCCAGTGCCAAAAAAACAAAGGCCATGTTATTCAGCACTAATAAAAGATTATCCAAATACCATCAGGCTTTTCATATTCTTAACTGTGATAACAACACATTGAAATCAGCACCTCCTTTAGATATTTGGGGACTTGGCTAGACTAATCACTAAACCTACATGACTACTTATAAAAGTTGAGAGCCAAGATCAACAATCTAATATTATGAGCCAACAAAATATCTTATTTCCTCTCACATTCAGCAAGGGTGGCTATAGGAAATGGCATCTTCCGTGCATGACTTGAATATGGTCACCCCTTGTTTAGGTCTGCCTCTGTCAAAAGCATTGCCACCCTTAAGGCCCTCTCCAATAAAATATGTCAATGCATATGTAACTCACCATGAAATGAACACCACTGCCCTACTGTTTCAAATGCTAAATCCAGGTCAAATCCACTTTTTGTTTTATTACTCTTAAAAATACTCAAACCTGACACCTCCTCCCCTCTCTTTTCCAAACTTTTTACTGTCACTCAAACCTATAACCTAAGAAGCAAAGCCAGAGCTGGTCCTTCCCTTAGGGATGCCACTTTTTCAAATGCCCAGAGTGGGACATTTTTTGTAGAAATGTGAGATTTTGTATGACAAACCATACACAAGGACAGTGTAAAGGACAGAACTTTACTTTTTTTCTCAAATAAAAGCTCATTCTTATCACATTTGAGTTGCTTATGCTATTTCATATAACATTTATGTGTTTCAGATACAAAATAATAGTTTTATGCAACTTGTAAAAAAAAAACTTTGGCAATTTTTTTGTCCTAAAATGTCAGGACATTTGCAGTTTTTTAATTTCTTTTTTTGCAGGACACTACTGCCCAAAGAGGGCCCCTACCTTCTCTATAAATCCCTTCTGTCAGACTACACTCTACTAGCCAGTGGTTCTCTGTTTGGGCTCCAAAAATCATGGCAGTAAATTCCTCCTGATTTAAATGATCACACACACTACTTCCTGTTCAGGCCACATCTCAAACAATATAACAGTTTGACTACAACTGCCCATCCAAAGGGCATGCCACCTAAACTGATATCTCCAACTGCGTAGTATCTTTATCTCCCACATAATCTTATCCATCTGATTAAATCACTCATCCTAAAATGTGGTGCACCTAACGACACCATCACTGGTTCACATATTCTAGTCCCCTCTTTCATCTAAGTCGCTACTAGCTCTTCTAACCTAGTTGCTACTGGCATATCTGCACCACTTCTACTCCTCTTCATCCTCCTCCTTTATCTTTATGCTCCCTAGATCCTCTAGCTATATGTCTGGTAGTTGGTGTAGAGGGTTAAAGCTGTACTTCCTGTGGTACAGAATTTGATTCCCTCAACCTTCATTTGCCTGCTGTTTGACCCTGAGCAAGCCAGACATTCCTCCCGAATCACCATTGAAAAGGGACTAGGGACTATGTGACTAGTGGGCCTATCTGATTAACAAATGAGCATTGTTATTATTACTATTATTATACTGTTTGTCAGATTGTCTGTGCTTACTCAGAAATGTAAACCACTGTTATTTGTATTCTGTGCATTGTCTTGTTACACTATGGTGTAGCCTGAGCTTTCTGTAAGTGGTCATTGCTTGATCAGTTTTCTCCCCCCGTAAACAAATTTAAATAATTAAATAAGTAAGTAGAATAAGAGAACTAGTCCATTTTATGTGAAGCAGAAGATATATAAAACAGGAATTGAAAGATTTAGCAAAAACATATATACAACATATGTATATATAGAGTTTTATACATATATATATATATATATATATATATATATATATATATATATATATATATATATATATATGGTACTGCGGTGGTGGTGCTGCAGTAGCGTTGTCGCCTCACAGCAAGATGTTGTGCCGTTCGATTCTCAGCTAGAGCGTCTTCTGTGTGGAGACATGCGTGAATGGGCGTACCTTCATTGAAGGTTGTGTGTCAGGGCTGGCAAACTCGCCACGTAAAAATCTACTGCCAATCATTAGCGGACCGGAGTTCCGCTGTGGCGACCCCTAACCGGGAAAAGCCGAAAGACACAAACACAAACAAATATATATATATATATATATATATATATATATATATATATATATATATATATATATATATATATATATATAGGGGAGTGCCTTCTGTGTGGAGTCTGCATGTCCTCCCCGTGGTTGGGTGGGCGTTCGAAAGACATGCATAAATGGGCGTGCCTTCGTTGAAGGTTGACCGTCGAGCTGGCACCTCGGTGTGCATAAAAATCTACTGCCAATCATTAGCGGACCGGAGTTCTGCTGTGGTGACCCCTAACTGGGAAAAAGCCGAAAGACCCACACACATATATATATAGAGAGAGAGAGAGAGAGAGATTAGCTATATATATATATATATATATATATATATATATATATATATATATATATATATATATATATATATATATCAACAGATAGATATATAGTAAAAAGACAAACTGTACAGGGCAGTATCCCAAAGAATTTTTAAAAAGTCTAACTAATGGCACTATTAATTAGCAGATTTTGGAAGCAGGCATCCATTTTTCAAATGTTTGTTATCAATATTTTATTGCTGCAGTTATCTGTTTCTGCTGCATATATGTTTTTGTTTATTTCATTTCTTCATTGTTTCTTTTGCCTTTAAAGCTGGGTCATGGTTGAAAAAAGGTCCCTTGACCAGCCCACCTACCCAGTTTACAATGATTAAATAAATAAATTAATAGTCACGTGAGCATGTCTTTCAATTCTTTTTTTTTTTTTTTTTGCAGCCTTTTGCTTGTAACTATTCTATTTTTGGGTGCAGATTTGTATCTCATATATAACATCCTGATCCAGGCTATCGGACTGTCACTGTAAGGATCTGTCCCAAAAGACTTAAGAATCAGTTAATTCACAGAGAGAGTTGTATATGGGAAGGGGAACTCATAGCTGGAGTGTTTTACACAATCTCTCACACAGACACACACACACACACACACACACACACACACACACACACACACACACACACACACACATGTGCAATTGAGACCTGATACAATGCCTAAAGTACTGCTGCCTCCCCCTCCCCCACCTACATGCATACACATTTCAATTACAGGAATTAAACTACATTGCTTCAGACAGTAGGACCCATTTAGCAGAAATTAACAATTCTGCATTACATTTTATAGTAATTTAGAATACAAAAGCATGAGCTTTTAACATATGCAGTCATTTTCCAAATGAAAAGGCAGAAATGCAATTGGATTCTATTATGCATGTGTCAGTGGCCCTGATCCACTCTAAAATGGGAAATACAGATCAAATTTGGACTTGTAACACAACCTTTTTCGCATAAAATAATAACCCTGTCACCTTTTTTCTTCTGTCTTCTAGAGGGTCAGTATCAGAAATGGAAATGAAATGTGTAATTATATACTTTTTGCCTGTTTTATTCTGGCAATGAACACAGTGCTATTGACAAGCCCCCATTGTTCTGACAACTGCCTTTTTCAAGGCTGAGTGAGCCTGACTAATTAAAATAAGCAGTGCTCTCCAGGGAGCTGCTGGGAGGGACGTTCAGAGATGCACGCCTGAGTACAGCTATTCTGGCATGAATCTGTTAGCATGCTTAACATCTCTTAGCAGGTCAGCACCCCTCTCCTGTCCTTTCACAGCTTATCAGTCTCTGAAGACATGTAAAACGTTTTGTTAATACAGAAGCTGCAATGGCTTTGAAAACAGGGTTTCTTTGAATTGCATTTCCTGAACATATATCTCTTCAAAGATAATTTGTGGGATCAGAATTTGTAAAGCCTTGACTCTAGAGGTGTAATTCAATATTTCTGTATTGTAACTTAAACAAAGTACAACTTCTGAACTCTATGCTTTACTGCTGTTCATTGGTTTCCTTCTGTATTGCTTTCTCAAGTTTCTTTTAGGGTTTACAGAACATGAAGTCTGACCTGACTTTTCATTACATCAGTTATGGTGTGTTTGTAGGGGAGGATCCTGAAAACATTTTTTATTCAATCAATGCATGCATATTGTTTATTAATTTATATAAAAAAATGCTATTATTGAGTACTTCACCCCACAATGTATTCTGCTGAACTGGCAAACAATCAGTCCCAAGAAATGCTGCCAATATCCTATTTCCCTTATCAATTTGATTTAATAACTTGTTAGCAGTCATTTAGATAGAATAAACTTAACATTCCCCTATCTCCCCTGTCCTTGTTAGGCCAGATGCTGTAAACTGTTCTAAATCAGCCAGTTCATGACAACTAATACTATGATGTGCAAACAAATGCAGTACGTGTTACTATGTTCTGTGTCTCTACACACAATACTAAGGAGTCGACAATAAATGTTTTTTTTTATTTCACAAAAAGCAGTGAGCACATAAAGTTCTTTTTAAAACCAATCAGTAAACAATTTGTTGTACAGCTGTTATCACAAACAGAATTTTATATCTACAGTCCTGGCCTGCTGAGCCAAATGTCAGTTCGTACCTGTCCAGATAGTATGGAAATAAAGAGGAATTACACAGGTTTGAGATGCATGCAGAGGTGTGTGTGTGTGTGTGTGTGTGTGTGTGTGTGTGTGTGTGTGTGTGTGTGTGTGTGTGTGTGTGTGTGTGTGTGTGTGTGTGTGTGTGTGTGTGTATAAATGTTTGAAACACTAAATATCTGACCTAAAATATCCAAAAAAAAAGTCAAGCTTTTATGCACTTCCCACAACCCCTGCTACTCATATATATATATATATATATATATATATATATATATATATATATATATATATATATATATATATGGGTCTACCTGAGATGGTCGACAAGCCATTTGATCGACTTTCATTTGGTCGACAATTCATTTGGTTGACAGGCAGATTTCCCCCCCTCCCCAATGTTGTGTGACCCTGGAGTTGATATATATAGTTGGGGTGGGGGGGTGGGGGGGCACAGCTCCCCTCATAAAACTGCTTGTCGACCAAATGAATTGTCAACCAAATGAAAGTCGATCAAATGGCTTGTCGACTAATGAACCCATATATATATATATATATATATATATATATATATATATATATATATGTGTGTGTGTATATATATATATATATATATATATATATATATATATATATATATATATATATATACCAACTCTAAGATAATAATGCATTGAGTAAAGGCCAGACTTACAATCCCAGCAAATTCCTTGACAATGGCATAAAATCCGGTTCAATATTTCAGCTGTATGACCAAAGAACTTTTGATATTCTGAACATTCAATTAAAAGGCAGGAACCCATATATATATTATATATCAACAAATATTAATATATATAAAGTGGAAGGAGACACTGGAGGCAGGCTTACATGAGAAGTACAATTTATTGTCACAAGTTAAAAGAAAACTCACACATACGTACAAATGCATATGCAAACACACACACATATTTTTATGGCAATATAGCCAGATGAATTAGGCAATCCATATATCAGAGTTGTTTCATCACCAGGATTTAACTCAATTGACTAAACTAGAGCCAAGTTTGTATTACAGAAGACCCTTCCACAGCATTCTATAATATGATATATTTCATGCAAAGCATTATTAAAAAAAAGTTTTGCGTGTTTAAATATGGGCTCTGCATACAGCATACAATACTATACGATAACAATGTCATACAAAGCACAGGCCCCTTATGGCCCTTGCAACATTTCAAATTCTAAACTTTCTTACCCAAAAATATATATTTATTGTATTTTAACAACTTGAAAGATTTTTGATTGTTATAATATGGAATAGCAAGGCATTTCAGATATTAATCATCCTTTCAGAGAACCAGTGAATCAATTTTGATGTTTCTAAAACATCCTTACAGTTTTACAAGATATACAAGCTGCTCTTCTTTAAACCTAGATATTCTCATAAAAATACTCATCCTTAGTTACCATAAGGCTATAAAACTCACCACCAGACAAAATTAGGTAGCACTCTGTCTCAACCCAACCGATCTTCAGAGAACTCCAAGCTAGGTAAACTCAAGGAAAGTGGCAGGACCAGACAACATTCTGGGACAAGTGCTCAGAGACTGTGCTGTTCAACTGCTGATGGTTCTTTCTGACCTAGTTAACATATCTCTACATCAGGCCATAGTACCCAAGTACTTCAAGAACACAGCAATCATACCATTACCCAAAAGGTCTCAGCCAACAAACCTGAATGACTACCATCCAGTAGCTCTCACCTCTAAATTAATGAAGTGTTTCAAAAGACTGGTCAAAGACTATTTAACAATAAATCTTCCTGAAGAACAGGACCCACTCCAATTTGCTTATCAATCCAACTGCTCCACTGCAGATGCCATCTTGATAGCACTCCACACATCCTTAGCTCATCTGGAAAACAAGAACTGTTACATCCGGCTGCTATTCATTGACTTTAGCTCTGCCTTTAACACTGTCATACTACAACATCTGATAGAGAAACTGATTCACTTGAGGGTCAGTACTCCTATGTGTAACTGGACTTTGGACTGCCTTATTGACAGAACGCAAAGAGTGAGAGTAGGCAATAACACCTCAAAGAACCTTACACTGAGCACAGGAGTCCCTCAAGGATGTGTTCTGAGTCCTCTGCTGTTCATCATGCTGACCCACGACTGCACAGCCAGGTTTAATTCAGTTAAATACAGTCATAAGCCTAAATACAGTCATAAGCCTAATCAGCAATGGTGATGAAACAGCATACAGGGAGGAGGTGAAACATCTGATTGACTGGTGTGACAACAATAACCTGAACGTAAACAAAACCAAAGACGTAATTGTAGACTTCAAGAAAGAACAGGTGACACAGCTTCCTCTGACAATTAAGGGAGAAACAGTGGAAAGGTTAACTGCCTTCCAGTTTATAGCCTGCTACAGACCACCCTCCCAAACCCAGGAACCCCACTCGGCCTTCCTGAGAACACTGGAAAATATGAAGGTCTCTCCAAACACCATTATATTGGGCGACTTCAACTACCCAAACATAGACTGGAAGCATTACTCTAGCTCCAACACCCTAGCCCAAAGGTTCCTAGAATTTATAAACTCAAATGCTATGGAACAACTTGTTACCACTCCCACAAGAGGGGAAAACATACTGGACCTGATCATCACCAACATGGGGACTCTATGGTCCAGACCAGAAGTGTATCCCTCACTGGTAAGATCAGACCATAAACTAATCTCACTGGATATTCACATCCCGACCCCACCCCCTGCCCAGAAAACTACAGTGAAAAACTTTTCTAAAGTAAATTTCACACTCCTCAAAACCGAGGTGGAATCCTTCAAAGCCCCCGGGCCTGTGGAAAATACAGCCCAGACTGCAGAATCCTTTATAAACGCATTCTATGAACACCTTCAGGAATGCATGGATCATGCAATCCCAAATAAAACCAAGACCCAATCCTCCAAAGGCAGACATCCTGTCTGGTGGACCCCAGCCATAAACAAACTATACAATAGAAGGAGGAAGCTACTAAATGATAGAGCAAAATCCCAAAAAGAGAAGGCATCACTGATCAGTATTAGCAAAAAACTATGGGCACTCATAAAATTGTCTAAGGCCAGCTTCGAGAGAAAAATTGCACAGGACACTAAGGATAATCACAAGGCTTTCTTTAGTTATGTTAGGAACCTGGGTGGTAATTCCCAGATACGCTCAGAATTAGTCCAAAATGACAAAAAATACACTGAACCCACAGACATTGCCAATATCCTAGCTGACAGGTTCAGCGCAAACTTATCCCCCCTCCCCACCAAAAGGGCAAACATCTATCCCAGCAGAGTGCTGCCCCCCTGACATCTCAGATGCTCAGGTAAGAGCCGCCCTCTCCAAGGCAAAAAACACAGCATCAATGGGACCAGACAGTGTCCCTGGCTGCGTTCTACATGAACTCCAAGAAGAACTAAACCCAAACATAAAACTACTGTTCAGTCTCAGCCTTACTACAGGATATGTGCCCAAAGACTGGCATACAGCAACAGTGGTCCGTCTCCATAAAGGTGGTGCCTCAACGGATCCTGGAAACTATCGCCCCATAAGCCTGACTAGCTTGGTCTGCAAAGCTATGGAAAGGATCATCATGGACCTCATAAATAAAGATATTGGGGACCTACAGACACTGGATCCTACCCAGTTCAGCTTTGTTAAGGGAAGATCCTGCCTCTTAAACCTGTTTGATTTCTTTGAAACAGTCACCAAGGCCATTGACGAGGGGAAGGTGGTCCACACAGCCTACCTGGACCTTGCAAAAGTCTTCGATACAATACCCCACTCGGGCATTATAGATAAGCTCACCAGCTTAAATATAAACCCCTATGTCACTAGATGGATTGCAGACTGGCTCAAGGACAGAACTCACATGGTTAGAATTGCTGGAGCCATGTCAGACTCCAAACCAGTTACAAGTGGTGTCCCACAAGGCTCAGTCCTGGGACCTCTCTTGTTCGGTATATATTTCTTGGAGGTACAGGCCAACACGGAAGGACTGTGGCTGACCAAGTTCGCAGATGACTGCAAACTGGGTGCCATAATCGACTCTCCAGCCGACACAAGCATCCTCCAAAAGGGCCTCATAGAAACAGACAACTGGTGCCAGAGCCATGGCCTCAAGCTAAATGCCAAAAAGTGTATAGTCATCCCCTTTGGCAAAAACAAAGTGCCCACAAATTACCACATAGGTGGTAATCCATTAAGTACAGAGGAAGTAATTAGGGACCTGGGGACCCAAGTTGATAGCAATCTCTCATTTGACAACCACATGGCCAAAGTGGTTAGAAAAACATTTTATATAGCCCACCTAATCATGAAGGGATTCACATCTAGATCAGGGGAGGTCATCGTGCCTCTTTACTCATCCCTCATCAGGCCCATAATTGAGTACAATGCCCCTTTTGGGATGTACCTTACCAGGCACCTGCAGCAACTGGAAAGACCCCAAAAGTACCTCACCAAGAGGATCAAAGGGCTCAAACAGATGCCATATGCTGCCGGTTAAAGAAACTCCAGCTCTACTCAGTGGCATACTGCCTGTTCAGAGGCAATCTGTGCCTGACGTATAAAGCCATGTCCAACCTGGAATTAATGGACATGCTGCACCTCAGAAAATCCAAATCCCATCGAGCTACGCTCAAGAGACTTGAACCTCAGCACTGAAATAAATAGGACATGCTGGAGGGACAGATTCATAACCCAGAGGCTCCCTTCACTCTGGAATAAAATCCCAGTCCAGGTTAGGCAGAGTCCCTCATTGACTCTCTTCAAGAGGAATCTTGATGAGTGGATGGGAGATCGTAGGTTTACCCCGGGTATCACTTCTGTGTCACTGTTAGACAGAGGCACAGTATACTAACCTCGAAAAAGGGCATAGCAAAATAAATTTAAAATGGGTGGCGAAAGCCAAACACATTCTGGCTAGGCTTATAAATGCCCTAGGGCAGATAGCCTAGTATGAACCTATGAAGTACCAAATTCCTAGGAGTGTACATCGCAGAAGACTTGACATGGCCCATCAGTATTAATCACATTGTCAAGAAAACACAACAAAGACTACACTTCCTATGTAGGTTGAGGAGAGTAAACCTTCCATCTTCAGTGCTCACAACCTTCTACAAAGGCACCATTGAGAGCATCTTGACAAGTAATATCACAGTATGGTATGGAAACTGCAAGGACATGGATTGTAAGGCCCTCCAAAGGGTGGTAAAAGTGGCAGAGGAGAATAACAAGGTCCACACTTACATCTATACAGGATCAACGTTAATGTCATATATATATATATATATATATATATATATATATATATATATATATATATATATATATAGAGTCTGTAGTTCTGTTTTTATATTTATATTGTTATTTTTTTTTTGTTATATGTTTTTGGTTTGCACATTGAGCTTGACTCAACAAAATTTCATTTAGCCTGCACTCATGCGTGGGTCTAAATGACAATAAAATTTACTTTAACTTTGATACAGACCAGGATACACTCCCCCTTAGCACAACTATAGAATTTAGAAAAAAGATGAGTATCTTTCAATCTGTTTCATAGGATTTATTCTTCATGCTTTGAAACAGTTTAGTGAATTTTCATTAGACTCACTGTAATCTAGGAATCCGAGATTTTTAAAGACGATCAAGATACAGTGTTCAAATTCTATTTTGTGCCTAATAAGATAAGATAGTTTTCATCACCCCCAAACTCTGTGATGTGATATACTTTTTGACACAACTGTTAACGTATTGCAATCTTTTACAGTCTGAGTTATATGGTATTCAGATGTCTAATTTGTGTCTACCTGTACCCTAAGTCCTTAAAGATCAGCCTCAATTAAATACTCACATTTCCATTTGACCTGCCCAAACCTCAAACATTTATTTTTTTTTATCATTAATTTTCATATTATTATTGTTCCGGCCCCTGGTTCGATTCTCGGCTGGGGTGCTTTCTGTGTGGAGTTGCATGTCCTCCCTGTGGTCGCGTGGGTTTCCTCCGGGTGCTCCAGTTTCCTCCCACATCCCAAAGACATGCTGTAGGTGGATTGGACACTCTAAATTGGCCCTAGGTGTGAGTGTGTGTGCCTTCTGTGGAAGGTTGGGCGTCGGGCTGGCAACTCGACACTGTAAAACTCCACTGCCAATCATGAGCGGACAGGTGATCTGCTGTGGCGACCCCTAACCAGGAAAAAGCCGAAAGAAGAAGAAGAAGATTGTTCCGGCCCCTACCGTTAAATTGTAATTTGCTTTATTATATTACAAAATGTTAGCTGATGAGACAGTTTTACAGGGAGGATGGCTTTTTAAAAGTAAGTTATTAAAGTATGCACACATTTCTGTTTACAGAGGGATTTAAATGAATTAATACATTACATTTGTTACACCACTTAAGTGCTGGAAGGAGATGACAGCTGTTTGTTTAGAAGTGTTCATTTGTGAATGCAGTGGTAATATCAAGCTAAAAGAAAAGCAACTGTATAGTCAAGAGTAATGCCAAGCTCTAATGAAACCGAATGTATTTGTTTTTCTTCTCTATCGCTCTCATGTTCATCTGCAATGTATTCTTTTCAGGGCTGAAAATGTGAAACATTCCTTTTCTAAATGTTAAAGGATAGGGAATGTCTGTGAAACGTGTTGAATCTTCAAATATGCTAGCACCTCTTATTAATGTAACAAAGAAGAAAGAAATATCAGTGTAAAGTAGATGTGAATGTATACTGACCATTGCTGCCAAGATAGTAGCATAACTTGATTTCCATACAACAGGATAATGAAGTCCTAGACATTGAGGGTTGCTGAAAATATATTTTATATAACTGTGTAAGAAAATAAAGGAAGAGCATTGTCGATGTTGTTTTGGGGAGGAGTTATCTGTGAGTACTAGTTATTTATCCAGGATCAGTATTTCTGTAGTAAACTAGCCATGGAACTTAGGTATCTGGAACTTAGTTCTTCTGTATGCATCCTATTTTTATTTGGCTTCCTTGTTTTTTCTGACCTACAAATAATTTGCTCTGTATGTGCACTAAATACATTTATTTACCTTTAACATCTTTTGTCTGGTATTTATTTATTATAAATATCTTTATGGACTGTCAATCATTATTTAGACTGTATTGCTTATTTATTTTATCGCTTTTGTTTACTGGTAAAGTTCAAATGGGCTCAGGACCTATTTTCAGAGGAGGCCTGGAGAGAAAAGCTCCAGTACAGCACAATGCAATACAATAAATCTGAGCACTGACAATAGCATCTAACATAAGTACTATGTGCTTAGGCATGAAGAGTGGCAGTTTTATACAGTATGCACATAAAAATGGAGAGCAAGAAGGCAGTATTGGAATTATACACAAACAGGCATAGTCTTACAATGGCAATTGTTTATTACATTATTATTAAGGTATTCATGCATATTGTAGGTTGCAATTTTATGCAGTTACTCTGTTTTGGAAGAGATAAAGACAATACAACTCTGCCAGCATACCAGCAGCTTTGCAATCAAACAACAAAACAACTCAAACTAGACAAAAAACATATTATACATCAAATATGGAAACAATCCCACAAAGTTCTGGCAAGCAATTAACTCACTCCTCCACCCAAGTAAAGCTACAACCCCAGAACCAACAACTAATAACCAAAGCGTGTGTATTGCCTCACAAATTAACACCTACTTTATAAACACCATCCTCTCCTTAGTTACAGGGAACAATTCCACCCCCTCTGTCTCTTACACCTAATGTGGAAACTAACAACAGCCATTTTGACCTCAAACCTGTCCCAATTAACACCATAAGAACAATGCTGAAAAATGTGAAATCTTCTTCCTTAGCAGCTGACCAACTTTCCAGTGAGTACCTCAAACTGTCAGCTGATGCCATAACTCTGCCCATCTCCATTCTGGTAAATAGGTCTATAGCAGAACAATATGTCCCAAAATTATGGAAAATTTCCTATATCACCCCTCTACATAAAGGAGGAACATCAACAGAATTAAACAATTACAGACCCATAGCCATCCTTTCCCCCTGTGTCAAAATTCTGGAAAAATGTATCCACACTCAGTTACTGCAATACATGTTATCTCACAACCTTATCTCTCCCTCCCAAAATGGTTTAAGACCAAAACACAGCACCACCACAGCCCTAATTAATTTCTCTAACACCATCAACCAACTGAGAAATTCAAACCAGTAAGTAGCATCAATCTTCCTAGACATGTCAAAAGCGTTTGACACTGTCTGCCATCAGAAACTCCTTAGTACTCTTGCCTCACTAAACCTATCAAAGACTTCCTTCTCCTGGTTCCTAAGCTATCTTTCTGACAGACAACAAGCAGTACGATGGAAATCTGAACTCTCACCACTTCTGCCTGTCTTGGCTGGAGTCCCACAAGGGTCCATACTAGGACTCCTTCTTTTCACCATCTTCTCTAATGATCTAGCCTCATCCACAACACACATTAAAGTAGTTCAGTATGCGGATGATTCAACTTTAATCTGCTCAGGAGACACCTTACCAGACCTCCAAATAGTAGCCTAACAAGCTTTTAATGATATAGAAACATATCTCATAAATCACAACTAATCCTCAACCCCAAAACAACACAGTTAATGCTATTTAGCAGTAGCAAACATTCACCTACCACACCTCCTTTCACCATTCTCTCGGCAAACAACATAGTCGTCATCCAACCAGTTGAGCACAGAAAACTCCTTGGCATGACAATCGA